>NW_019213634.1:30689-169798 GCF_002532875.2 Varroa jacobsoni
ATTTATTAGTAGGCTAACGTGTTTACATCTGGCTAGATTTGGTACCGTCCAATTAATGTTAGTACACAGGAGCCCAATAACGACTAACTCCAACAACTGATTATAGAACCTTGACATTGATATAATACGTCAACAGAAAACGAGGTAATAGACCAACATCGGATTTTCTTTCCTCTGTTAGCTTAACATATTATGCTGATGAGATATACGAAACAAGGAGACGGGTATTGGCGGACATAGCTATCATGTTACTTGTTTTATGTATTACCCGAGCGAGAGAGAAGGAAATGGTTAGAGAAAAGACTGAGTCGAAGGGATGGGGTCCGTTGCCCCGCGACGCCGGGGATTTCGTGCCGGCTAAAGAACTTTGACAACTTTCCTGCACAGTGTTGTTATTCTCTGTGCGTTCCTGAACTTCGAATCATCGTTGATACAATGGCTCCGCTATACTGAAAACGGCGGCCGCCAGATTTTCTAGCTAGACATCAAAGCTGTTTTAGCGGCCCGCGGAGAATCGTATCAATGATCACATTGTAATACGTCACGCAGGAACATGCATGCACCAGACATGTAAGTATATTTTAGTGTAAATGACTGCATCCCGACCGCAGTCTGGCCGTAGAAATTAGGTTTATAGTAAGATAGATGTAGTTATACTTTTTTTTCAATTTTATAAAACAACATGTGTTGCCTCTGAGGCAGGCAAAATTGCTGGTAATAGGAAACAAAAGAAAAATGGACTCTTAAATCTGGACGGCTGAAACCAACTAACGACCAGGCCATTGATCGACACGCATAGAATGGGGCTAACTATTCAGGTAAACTAGTGGTCATGGGAAACGGAAAAGCGTTTGTGATAATGCTGGTTTCGAGCGACAACGAAATCTGTGGGTTCGGCGCTCTATGTGACTGACTCTTTGTCAGCTCAACTGGGCTGCTTAATATTGGTTCAATTCTTCGTAAAGTGTGATATTTTCAGCCTTTTCGAGGGGACTTGCGGTGGCCGTTTCAACTGCACCGAGTGTACAGAGATGGTGGTCTATTCCGATTTTACAAAATCCCCCTTTTTTTTTTTTTTTTTTTCGCTTAAGTAAAAGCGCGTGGATGGACACCAAATGGAATCACCTAAAGAAGCAAAGATGGTGGAAGGTTCTGCTAACAAATTCGAATAGTTTCCGTGAGTAATCTTATTTTTCAAAAAATATGCACTAATTTATCTCGGCAGTATGCAATCAGCAAAACGCTATACATCCGTTCCATGAAAGATATTCTTTTTCTCTATATACATCTCCCCATATAACATGTAATTCTTCTGTGACCATTTCATCAAATACCTCTCCTAATATGTTCGCCAGATCTCCAAAAAAAAAAAAAGAGAGAAAAGAAAAATATTTCCATCGAAAGTGTTTACATGTATTATATCAACTAAAGATTAACTCCGTTCCTGCGACTTAACCTCGACTAAAAGGCATTTCGTTCTCGATTTTTTTTATAATAAGTAGTTGTACATACTTAACTAAATAAAAATTTAATTTCATAACGATTTTATATATTTTGCTTGATGCACTGACTCTGTTTGTAGGACATCATTGAGGCTCTAGGATTTTTTTAAAATCGTTTTCTGTTTGAACAGTTAGTTGTCTCAATGAAGACTCAAATATGTGATGTTGGCTAATTGATCCTGCTCCCGGGACGTGACCAAAATGTAAAGATTTTTCTCTTTCTTATTTATGCTTCAATAGTAAATACGTACATATGCTTCGATATGTTATTCGAAAAATCATTTTGGGGGACTCGCCGCGGTTTATCCTACCCCTTACCCCCTATACCTAACCCCTTTACAAAGAACAACAACGATGTAGAATGTCTATTCTACAAATGGCACCATTGACCCGAAAACTGAAAATAGTTGTATTGCGTTTCTAATTGAGAACTTTCGATTGATATCAAAAACAACGTTTCCACAGTCACGAAAGAGCTACTACATCCAGTTTTTATAATGTCCACTTTAGCTAGAGAAAAACACGTTGCGTTTTTATCCAGTTCGTCAAACTTTACTGAATATGAAAAAAGTGCTATCTATTGTCCACCGTAATTCTACTGTTTTCTAAGAAAATATCTCAGGAATCAGTTCGATCAGAAGAAAAATCGAGTGTTTTCATACTAGTTGCTTCAATTTCTCGATTGACATCCATCAGAAAACTGCTTGAAAAGCGCTAAAAATCCCTTGGAACCGATTTTTTTCTCTCTCATTTTATTGGCACATGCAAGAAGCTGATATTTGGGTATAGGAGCATTGAAGCATTTCGACTGATCTCGTCGAGGGCTTCGGAGAACAAGTCCTTTGGACAGATCTCCATTAAACAATGGGCTCGCATAGAACTGGAGAGGAAAAGAACCTGAAGAAAATCCGATTATAATATAGTCTATCTTAGATTTTATAGCTTTTGCAGAATCTCATTTGGGTCCATTCTGTACAGTTTAAAGCAACAAAAACGCGCGGAGAAGAGCAAATTGCAAAAAACAACGAATTTGACCAAGTTAACATTGTCATCTACGGTACAAAAGCATTCTGTCGAAACAAACATTTTTCTTATCTATTTTACGCACAGATTTTCTCAATATGAAACTTTTCCATTTCAAAGGACTAGCACAATCCGACTGCATAAAGGAAATAACTTTATTCCTAAAGACGAACCTTTAGACGACAGAAAGTTTTAGAAGCGGAAATGATTTCTTTATTAGTGTGTTATGATCGGTACTTGAGCCGTTAGGCACTACTTCAGACGTCCAGATTCAAATCTTAGCTATCACGCGTTTTTTGGTTAAGTAGGTAAACGCTGCGCTGTTCCAAGGGGTATTACTAGTATTAACAATAATATAAATAGTGTATAAAGTTGCATGGCTTTAAGAGTGTCAAAGATAAACAAAGACTTCCTAAGGTATGGTATACTAGGGGGACCCGCGAGGTTCGCCTAACGCCTGTCGCGCGTTGATCTACATCATGACGTATACCATTAGCAGTTACTTTGCTCGTCTAATTTGGTACGCGCGTCTACTTCGCTGACGTGTTGTTTTGGCATTAGTGCTTTACGCAGCCTTTGAAGTATCAGCGCGACATGAACTGTCTGTCTCTTTAGCGTTCTCACCTCACTTGCAAGTTGATTATGCTTCGTAATGTGCTTTTCATCAATTGTTTACTTGTTCTGCTTATAAATTAGCCGTCTGTCGCGTTCTGCTCTAGTTTGTTATGCGTCACATGGTGCGCGCATTAATTCAAACGACATGGGTAGAGCACATCTGTTCACATAATGCAATTTTTACACGTTTAGTGAAAAATCGCGCGAACCATATCGGTCGCTGCCGTGATATTTGTTAAAGCCGGTGCAGCATTATCTTTAAACATGTAAAATGAGTTACTGCCGCCGGTTTACGACTTAACAAGAAAGCGTTACGCTCCATAAGAGGATAACTTTATTCTTTAAAAGACAGTATTTAAGGCTTCATACTTAACGTAGTGCTTGCTAATGAAGCTCTAGCGACCGACCCTTAAAAAGTGCTTTTGCGTCTGACAAACAGACAGACACAGATATCTGGTTATGCTTATATGTACGTAAATACATTGCTCCGTAAGAACAAAAAGTAGAATATATAAGTAGCATTTGTGGCAACGAGAATGGAACGAAGGTTAATTGCCAAGAAGGCGAGTTGGATTATAAGTAAACCAAATAATTAACCAAGTGCCCAGGCTAAGGGCCATGGTAAAGAGCTTGACGCCACGTGTGGAGGAGGGCACGTTGTGTCATTTCTAAAACAGTTGAAGTTTGGGCGATGTATTAGAACGTTGGGGACAGTGGCAGGCCTTTAGGGCTTGTGGACTTCTGTCAGGCTCAGCTCTGTGGCAAAGTTGAAGGCTTGTCTATTCAAACAATTTCCAGGAATCGATAAATGGATCAAAAAAAATATGGCATTTGTAAAAACGAGTCATCAACATGAAAGTTGATCTCAAATCTCGTGTACTAACCTCATGCAGATTGGTGCGTAACGTCCAACATTCCTCCAGGAGAGGATAAATATATTCTGTGACGTACTAAAAAACGCTCACATAGCTGACAGGCATGAAAATCGAATCTCTGTCACTTACTTCTTGGTTTCTTACTTACAAGTTGCCTACGTGGCCTAAAGCTAAAATAGACGTTTCGAGTTGTCGTATTGATGCAATGATCACTGTATTCCGTTTTCAATTTGACGTGTCGTTTTAAGGTGATTTCAAAATCACGATAGGCCAAATTTAACAGTCAGAATTGTCGGTCGTGGCCGACATACGTGTAACGTTTGAATGAACAATGCTTGGTTCATCTCTGTACGCATTTTCCTGTACGCAACAGTATTATCTTTGTTATTAACTGAAACAATATTACTCGGCATTTTGTAGTAATTTTTGCCGCAGGTACTATAGTATCAGCAGAGAAGAAAGACCTACTGCTTGATATCCCAACATGTACCCCTTACAACATGTTCTTGTCCTAAACACGATCCAGCACTCGTTGAATTGAAACGAGCGGAAGTATTATTTTTGGATGGGAAAAAGAATATATAAAACGTACCTGTTGGTTTTCATGTCATCCGTTTGTAAAGAGGGGGAAAAGAGTGGCGTCCTCTATTACCACTGGTCGGAAGACCACGCGAACACGTAAGCAACGCCAGTGACTTGTGACAATGCTGTTTTTACCTGTGGCAGATATACCACTATTTTCATTAGTGCTGTCTTAGACTACATAGTGCGTTGATTTCGGAAACATAACTGGTCATACTTTACTGAAACAGCGATTCTGTCAACGCGACTAAAGCTTTCTAAGCGGCTGCTGGAAGGATAGCTACACCGACGCCTTCTTTCCTTTCGGGGTCCACCTATTTCATCCTCCTTTTTCTGTCGTCTTAAATAATTTCCTCGTGACTGTGGTCAGGGTAAACTTGAAGAAACTGACCATACAGAGGGACGTTTCCAGACATTCATCGATAGTTACTTTCAGATTGCTAACATCCGTTACATCCTGTGGACTTCTGTCCGTTCGATTATGGTTGTTTTTCAGTCTAGGTCGGACTATCTTCCATCGCATATAGTCTTCTCTAACAGATATCTAACAAGTAGAAGAAGCACACGATTTTGATATTAAATTGCTCACCAGCTATGTACGGAGATACGACGCTTCGATGAGCTAGGATGTACCGCCGGTTGCGGTTGGTGACGGAAAACTGTACTGTGCAATCTAGGAATAGATAAACAGATAACGGCCATCTGTTTCGAAACGGTATTGTCAAGCGATGATCTTATCCATATTTGAAGATACATTTAGGCATGAGACCGTGTTGATCATAGCATTTTAGCAACATCATAGCAAACCAGTAAAGTACATGGGTTTCTACCAGATTCCGGTGGCTGGCTGCACCAAACATGCTCGTCATTATAAGGTAGGGAGGAGAAGTAATTCAGCCGGTGGTGCTGAGCGGTTTCTTCATTCTTCAACTGCAGCCATATTCTATAGGCTCATTTACTACTACCGTCGTCAACACTGTCACCGCCGTCACAGCAAGCGTCATAGAACACTTTCTTAATATATGCCGCACAACTCCTACGCAAGCAGAAGAACTTGTGTTCTAACAGCCAGCAGAATGAATGACGCTCAAAGCAAGTGTGATTCCCATCACGTCTCGCTTGGTGTAATGGCCTGCAAATAAAAGATCGCCGCTCGTTGTCGGTTGCTGTCTCCGTCGTTCCCAGTCCCGTCAAAATACTCAGAACGGTTATAGCGACGGTGGTAATAACAGGAGTCATCGACTCTCGCCTTGGCTATCTCGTACACCCTCATATAGCTGCTGCTGCTGCTGCCATTCCTCTTTATGAGACCATACGTTTTGTCCTGATGCCGCTGGAAAAAGCTGTTCCTTAAAGTGCCAGGTAACAGTAGACTGCTGAGGATTTAGCTCTCAGATGATAGTATCAGTATGGTGCTAGCTAATCTAGCTTCTACCCACTTAAATCACGACAGCGTTGAGCAGAATTGATCTTAATAGTATTAATTACGTAATTTCGGTTAACCGCATGGTACTATAAGGATTCTTCATGTTGTGAATACCTAGTGTTTTGGGCTGTTTAAAATAAAAACATATTTGAATGTTCTGTTTACAAGCAAGTACATTATTACCGAACGCTACCTAAAACTACAAAATACATGATTAAATTCTATCATAGTTTACAAATACGCGATCTTTGATAATTGAAATACACAGACGGCTATATTAAAAAGTAAATTATACGCATATAATTTTTTTATGTTTTATGTTAGCATATTTACAGTTATCACTGGGAAAAATTTCACTATATTTCTAATACATATTTAATGGTAGACTATGTAGATCTATGTAGGGACGTTAGGATACATAATATATACCTAGACGCACGCCAAAAGACGTTCATAATGACTCAACGTTCACCGTTGCTCCTATTTAATATGCAGAGGCACGATTGCATCCATACCCGGCACCGCTGAACTCGGTTGCTCGCGTAAGCGTCGACCCGAAGCGAAAGCGGAAGAAATATACCAAAAAAAGATCCATCATATAGACAGGCGTCAGTATAAGAAAGAGTTCGGCGTTATTTGTCGTTGTCGTCGTCCACGAATGGTGCCTTAAAGCGCTCTACGATAGGAATCTCGTTCCTTTAATATTTCTATGTATGAGTGGAAGAAGTAAGTGCGCTTAATTTACATCTTAATAACGTCTTTTTTATTATGTAATTGCTTTGCTTTTATATATTCACATTAGAACGATATAGTCAAGTTAACCCACTCAAGCTGAAACTACTATTAATCTCAGATAAGTTTGACGATTTAAATTCACATTATTTTCATGTAAAATTGTACATTAGTAACCTACGGTTCGTACAGAGCACCTTAATTATATTGTAACCAAATTTACTCAGCTTAATATGTGTCCGCTGGTTTCTCTCATTTATGCAACCGATATCTACCTATTGCAAAGACTATTCATTTGACTGTTTGTCTTAGTCGTTTTCATTTACTCTTTAGTTCAAATAGTAATTAAATCAAAGTTTCGATCCAACAACTGATAAAATGAAGATAATTCTTTATATAATCTTCGCATTGAGTTCTTCTGACCGCTCGTGACCTCGTGAAATCATGACCGCCACGAACCTAACGTTTCGTGGTAAGAAAGGGGTAATTTCGTAACGGATATTTTCGTGTTCGTCTTTCCCTCCTTCGACTTATTTGAAAGTTCCAGTGGGTATAAAACGAGGCTCAAAAACACGTGCCAGACTAAGCAGAAAAAACGCTACCATCACCTATAACTTTTCTCTATCTAGAAAAAAAATATAGGCGCTTAGCGACATTGTGGGAGAAAAATCTAGAAAAACAACAGGTTCGACGACACAGGCCACTATTTGAATATGGTTATAGATGTTAATATTATAATTACAACGAAAGTGGCGATAGCAGCACCGCCCTTTAAGGGAAACATAATGGAAAGGTTTTATTTTACGAAAGAAACACCATCAAATTGTCTTGCGGGACTCACGGAAACGCCAGTTTAGCCTCAATAGACTGACGAGGAAGTAAGGGCTTGACACAGAGGTTTCAGCGTCCAACTTTCCAGCGGCCAAGTTCCATAGTGCTATATATTTTTGCTGTTCTATGTTGTTTTTGATGTTACTGAAGCTGGAAATGGCGATGTAGATCTTAAATTGATGATTAGAGTTTTCTATAACACAGAAACGCACCCTAACTTCCTATCTGATGAAAAACACATAACATGTTCAGTATATTGAGTAATGACATCTTCTGCCTATATGTCCATTCAAAAAAATCAGATGCTTTGTCATTGTAGAAAATTTATTTTCTTAACCCTTCGTTAACGAGTGTTGCATGATTGTTCCGAAGAAAACAGAACGCATTTACGTTCCGGGTAAATAAATAACTAAATAAATAAATAGCAGTCGGCCAGATGGCAAAGCCAGTTGCCTGTTTTCAACGGTCTGTATCTATTTTCAATATTATTTAAGCTATATCGGAGTGTCTTGGATAAAAGTGTCATCCCTGACAAATGTATTAAGAAGATGACAGATCTTGTTCATACAGGTTTTAAAGTTGATCTCCTATAACAAGCTTCTATATATATTGCTACTTGTAACTTGGCAGTATATGATTTTACATACAGTTCAAAGTGTTTATTGTTGTATTTTTCAATGAATCATGCATTTGATCCTTCAACATCTAATTATTGCTTGCTTAATATATTTAATTAAAAAATTTTTTTTTGCTTCGAAGTAACTAGCTGGCAGGAAGTTTCAATTGTTTTTGATCGTTTGAATTGTTTTTCAGCTGTTTTGTAACAGCAAATGAGTGGCTTACGCATAGTACGTACATGCTTTTCGCTCGTTTCATGCGTCCGGCTATTGTCGTTAAGCGTTAAATATTTACCCCATGAAGCATTTAAACAATATTGTCTATTGGTGAAACGTAATTAATGTAAGCCAAGCGTAGCGATGCCCGATACCAATGCATATATATATATATGTATGTACAAACGGATCGAAACAATTTACCTACCTTTGTGGGGGCCGATTCATGATCGAACGGCCAGAGCTTAGTTAAGATAGTTTTTGTTTAGCCTGTGCGTGCTTATAATTTCGGCAGCACTCTGTTTCAAACAAACTACAGTCCTAGCACGAACGGCAATGCAAGATCAACGAAACTGCTGTGAGGCGCTGTTGTCTCGAACACACTTACACTTGGGGTAACAAAAAGAAACCACCCCCCAATTGTATACACAGCTTTTATCAGGAATAGGACAACTCTCTGAATATTCGTTGCTTTGAATACGTGTCTGTACTCTGCGACGATCACATGATTGTTTGCCAGCGAGAACAGGTTTGCGCACACAGAGGAAGCTCGTGATGCATGAAGAAACTTTTGTCGTACAACTCTGTCTGTTAGCTTAATTTGTAGCACATAATCCAGATAGCTCAGTTTGGCGGAGATAAGCGGCGGAATTAGACGGCAGACAGTATGCAATGTGCCCACAAATATTTAATGTTCTTATTGATACGATTCGATTTTTAAATGATCACTTTTCGTCCTTAATGCGCTACGAATTAGCTTTTCTTATTTATAATCTCTGACAATTTGCTTTGGGATGTCAGGATTAGGGTATTGTGTTCCCCTGATACAGGAACATCGAATTTTCTTTCCTGGGCAACTTACCATACAGGAACAAAAACAAAGCTGAAGAATTTTGTCACATTTTTATCCACAGTGGCGCCTGTTTCTGGGTTGGAGAAGTCGATGTAGTTGAGTGAAACTAGTGCGGTGTCTGCGTCCTGCATTGTTTATCGCCTGTCAGCCACTGAGGGCTCGATAACTTCTTCATTCGGTCGGGTCTACGAACAATGCATTATAATAGTTACGACATGTCCTACATTATAAGAGGCTATCGATTTGACCGCCTCCATGTCAGTGATCAGAAGCGGTTACTCAATCGTCTATATTATGAAATGCTTTGCGAGCGTCGGTGGACAAATACAACCGGACGACTTGATGCCATAGTCTAATATTTTCGCTATTCCAACGCGCTCCTATCAAGAAGCGCTACTATGGGAAAGGGCTACAACACTAGCTAATGTATGTGTAGCAAAGTGACAGGCGGTGACGTTGTTGCAAGCAAGTTGTTGTGGCTTTAACCCTGAGTCCCGCGCACCAGGACACTAAGTTAAGTGTGGGAAACGAAGGAATAGTAACAGAAATAGCGATGAATGTAAGTCACCCCACAATTAGTCCGCACGGAACGTTTGCACGCACAACGGTTGTGGGAGACCTATAAATTTAAATTGCATGTACTTTGTCGTCAGCGGCACCGAATGTTCTTACTCTATTCGAGCCAGAGGAATTGTCGTCGTCGTTGCAATACAAGTGCAAGGATAATAGAGTCCTTGTCGGCCTGTTTGACGTCTGTCTGAATATCTGTCCCTTCGTATGGGAAGACAACGCCTGCCTATCACAGCACACATGTACAGATCACGACAGCGCGGTGATACTGATGATAATGGCTTGATGGTAGAGATGTAGGCAAGCTGCCGGCAGTTCCTTTGTTTACGTTCGAACAGACGGGCGGATACACACTTGCAGCAACTGGGCGACTCGTCCGAATTGTGACGAAGAACGAAGCAGACTGGAGCCACTATTTCTTCGAGCAGTTCGTGGCCATCCCAAAGTAACGATGGATGCGGAACGCCGGAGACGTAAGCAGTAACGAAGTTCCAACCGAACGTTTGCGTGCCACGGGGTCGGACGTCCAGGCGCGTTGGAGGTCTGGTAAAGGGTCTCACAGAACAGACAACTATGACAGGTTGACTAAAGAGTGAAGGTGGTGAACACTTTACTCCAACTGCCGGTTCGCGGTTAGCCCGGGCGCTGGCGGCGCCTTCAATGGCTGCTGAAAACCAAGCACTGTTTCGTTCCGTTCTTTGCCCTTTCCTGCGCTTTTTGTTGTTCGGTGACGCAGTCACTGCCATATAGCGTCGCGCACGCTCTACTGGACAACGGCAGGCAGGTACTTCGATGCACTACCAGCAGTAGCATCGGCGACTTACCAGAGTACCCTCCTTGCCATTGTTCCCTGAGCCTGCGGTCGTACTGTGCGCTATAATTCGGCCGGTTAGCTAGCTAGCTAGCTAACGCAATAGATAGACAGCGATAGAATTGACGCCGCCGCTGGTATGGTCATTCATTCGACAATAGCCTTTGGCTGCTGACACCAGATGGCGCGGTTTGGAGGAGTGCGACCAACACGGACACAGTCCCGCCGCACGCCGCCGACCCACCAATTAGCGCCTTTGACGGAAGACATATGGCAATACACGTGAACAGATAGACACTTTTGGACCGCTCCACGGACTATCTTTTTTGCTTGTGTCAATGACAAACAAGCAAAGAATAGGCATTCAAGGTAGCTGATAATAGAATACACGTTTATCAATGGTAATGAATGTGTCATCCCATGATCGCGTGCGTCTTCCCCTCCACATGCTAAAGAACAACCATGTGCATATACATATAAATTTTTACACACACCGTAACACAGATAGTCAAACAAATATATATCTGCACAAACTGAAACTTTCCTGGCGTTAAAATACCGTGATTTGATATTGAAGAGTCACATAAGAGACGCTTGCTAAAAGAAACTCTTCAAAAACCTTTCTGCGCATTTTTCTACCGAAAGGTTGCACGATTGATACGAGAACTTTGTTATGTTACATAGTGTAGATATTTTTAAGGCAGTGTAGTATTTTCGTTTTTTTTTGACTTTTTCGGGGAAACAAAAGCCACCCCCCATATATGAAAGAGGAATTAATTGAAACATGATAACTTCAGGACGGTAGCTCAGTTGTATATTTCCCGTACAATTCCAGGAAAATTATCAGTAACGGTATGTTAGTATCGATTTTGTCAAGTGTTACTGGATAAAGATTAACATTGTTTTAACTAAATAGGGTTTAAAATTGGGCCATTCATGTAGATAATAATGACATTTAACTCCATGTACGTGATTTATTATAAGCGTTTCCATATATATCCGTTAAACATCTGACTCTCTTTTTTATTATTACTGCTCCAGTAGATATGGCTGCTGTTTTTCAGGTTTCCCTCAGGGTTGTTTTATCTATAACCGTTTCTAGCGTCACATGATTTGGAGACCATATAAAGAAAGGCATGTATAGGGAATTAAGCGTGCGCAAGGTAAGTTTGTAGAACGTGTATCTTCCGGATGCGGGGTCGATCGTAGAAGAATAAACCTAATGCCTATTATTAATCTTCACAATTGATAATGTAATTATATTAATAAGATACGCTACGGAAATCATGTGTATGTCCAAAAAAATGTTATCATTCAGGTAAAAGAAAGTACCTTAACACTCACCCAACAGTAATGGCAGGCATCGCGAGCTGATCATACGTGCCTCATAATCAAACATGCTGTTCTAATATATGCTCCAATAATATATAATGGTTCTAAGGGACGACTAATCCTTTTATATAATAGGTCTAATTTGCTAGTAACTAGTGCTAGCAAATGAAAGATACATTAAGGTTACATATTACCTAGCGGGGCGGCTTATTCGACAGTGCGCACCGTATACCGCGTCATTCTATAAGTATTTCGAGTTTTACGTCCTGTATTGCCTTTGTTTTATTCAATTGCTGGTATTGATTGTTTTGTTCAAAGACTACAAAGGAGTGTTTATACGTCCGCTTTCGAATCCACACCACCACTTATTCCTAATTTTAATATGTAGATGCGTCACCACAACGCTTTCACGGGGAGACACTGCGTCAGTGAAATGGATTTTTTTTTGTATAAAAATTTATTTGGAAAAGAGTACTGACTTTTACGAATAAAGCGACTTTTGCATGGGAGTGGCGATGGCCGTAACGACAACCACAATAGTAGGGTAGCGACCGTAATCGTTGCAATAAAGAACATACTTTGCAAGTTTGTTCGTTTCTAATAAGCGCAGGTATAGTCGGTACACAAGGCACCTTAAAAACAAAAGTTACTCATGAGGATGCATGCAGCGTAAATTATTACCAAGTGATTCCTTTAGAGTTTATTACAGACGGTATACCTTCAAAAATCTTCATTGACATAACACGACTCAGTCGGAAAGCTTAAATATTAACGGGTGTGATTTGCTACGTAACAAGTAAATAGGTCGCATAACTCTATGATGGTCGTATAGTATATTCCAAATCCTTTTCTTCGAAAAAAAGAAAGCCAAGTTACTGGGAAGGAGTTGAGGTTACATGAAATATATGTATTGCTTTGTTATCAGTATTTTGAAATAAAGAGACACCTTATGCTTGGGGTATTTATAGCTCTACTCTAAGACCCCCTGAAGCTGCGGCTAGATATTCTCTAGCTAGACCAACGAAAAATACTATAGCTAGAGAAATATAGCGCGTTTAAATTGAGCGCTTCCCGTACTGAATACCTCCAGACGTAAGCCTTTCCTTGACTTCAAAACGAACATATCAAAGCCATACATTTTCATGCAGCCTCGATTCATTCCATTAACGGTTTTAACAGTTCATATATTTGGTCCCTTGCGGTCATCGGCGTTTACCTAGATGCGCTGCTGTCTTATAGCCAGTATGTCTGTCAGAGCATCCGTATGTTAGACGGACAGTCTGCGCTGATCGGCCGCTTTAAGAACGTGTATTAACGTATTAGGCTCGCATCGGATCATTTCTTGTGCTACTGACATTCACAATTATGTTGATTACTATGATAGCGCTACTTTCTATCGTACAGAAGTACAGCCGAGGACACTACTTACAAAAATTCGATGAAATGACTGTGCACGTTTGAGTCAGAAGCTTGTCTCGGCCGTCATTAGATCAAATCAACAATGCTGATATAAGTACATGCTTAATCAGATTTGGCTGAACAGTTAAAAATTTCAACAAAAGCTACCAGTCACGCTTTTCTGTTAATATTATTCTAGCTAGTTTTGTCAACGATATTTACTGTAAACTGAACTAGATAAGTGTTCTGAAGCTTCTCACTCTGCGTTTGTTAAAGGGTGTATAGTTCACTAGAGGCAAAGTCTACTGGAAGTCTGCTACTTTGTTTCGAGTTCGGAACCAGCTACCGGTCTGATGGAGCGCCTAACGGCGATACCGGACGAAATTCTTGAATCATGGAAAACATAAGACTTTAATGATAGACAATTATTCAAATCGAAATCAACGAGCTTTATCTAGCATTTATTACACTGCGTACCGTTATTTACGATCCTACCTTTCTTGTAAGGTGGATACGATGCTCCTGGATGTGCTGTCTTCGAGCTCCGATTATCTCGCGTACGATCGCTTCTTCAGCTTATTCTAGCTATTCGCGTAATATACAAAGCCCTGCTTCATCGCACGTCTACATTTCAGTGCCAGCCACAGCCAGAAGGTTTAGCGGCTTAGGCCACAGTTATATTTTGCCATAGATCGAACGTGCTCGTTTTTCCGATGGTTCCAATTTTTAAGGGCATAGTGCCCTCGTCACGCTGGTGTCACTTGGGATAGCTAGCTATGTTTCCACATAGCCCATAGGGGGGGGGGGACCCGACCCGTAAGCTTTAGTTAGTGGTTCTGTCCGAACACCCTTCATAAAGAGTATTTGCCTGTATATAGTTCGAACCGAACCTTCTGTAATAATATGGCACCGTTTCAAAAGAATTGATGTCGTAAACATATGCGCTTCTTCTGCATCGATATCTGCATGTATCTCATACTTGTATTCGGAACACAGTCATCTACGACTGTTATTTTAATCAAAACGTGACCTCGACCAAATAAGATGCCTATGTACGTTTTAGCGATAAGCATTCCCCTTAACTCTAACACGCGAAATTTAAGATACGTAAGCATGATATATATATATATATATATATAGCTGATATGAGTATCACTAACATCATCGCTCGTTCATAATGTCTGAACATGCACTAAACCCAATGTGTTCGGGCGTATTTGCACACACCAGAATGAATCCATTCGAAATAGGGTGAAAATATGCAGGTGGTGTTCCGTTGACAGTATACGATTAAAGTTACTCGCGCCGAATGTGCTGATTAAGGAACTGAGGGATTCTACAGTATCCAAATGCGTTAGTTTTAGACAAACACAAAGTTTGCAGAAAGAACAATTTAATGTAAATTTAAGATTTCAACGGAGGTCATCAACAGTTAATTGCATTAGCAAGCCCACACTTTTTACTAGGCCCACTTTTTTTAGTAGATTTCAATTAAGCCGAGAGATTATTTCTTTTTATTCATACATCACTTATGATACGCATATAAAAGCGTCGGCGGGGGCTGGCTTTTCGAGTCTGATGAAGATCAATTTTGGCAGAATTCGTTTATCATGTTGTCAGACAAGTTTATTATGTTTTAAAAACAGCAGGGTCCTTTGTTTGGATTGACGTCCACGAGCAGTTAGGCTAACTGCCACCGATTTTACTCACGCCCTCTGAATGGGCAGGGACAAAAAATGGAAAGTGCTTTCGGAATTATTCCCGTTCCTGATGGCATATCAATCTTCGGCTTGCCTTATAAATATCGCAAAACAGCGCACCGATCTTCTCAACAACAAAATTCCTGGCTGAAAAAAAAATTTCATCTAGGGATTTTGTTAATTAGAGCATAGAATTGTTACCGAAAA
Source organism: Varroa jacobsoni (assembly GCF_002532875.2). Lineage (NCBI taxonomy): Eukaryota > Metazoa > Arthropoda > Arachnida > Mesostigmata > Varroidae > Varroa > Varroa jacobsoni. The sequence goes on from NW_019213634.1 coordinate 45,980, forward strand.
TCACTGAATATAGTATATTTTTAATTTGGCTCATTATTTAATTAAGTAAAGAAGCCCTATGAAATTGGGATCAGTGCCTTCTAGCGAAGAGCTAGGGAAAAGTCTCAATAGAAATTCTGTTAGAAATCCGTTTTTCAAACAATATTCAAGCAGCCATATAAGGTCAGTATATTAGATCGGATAAGCGGTCAGACTTACCAGGGGTTTTCAAATGAACAATTAGCAGGAGCGTATGCTTTGCGTCATTTGTGGGCTATCGAAACAACGCTACTCTCGCAGTAGAGTAGAAACTGACAAGTCTTATGAAATCCGTTTTATAATAAATCATTGTAGTTGGGGTCTCTATTATAAAAGAGAATAGTTTCAGAAAAGATCACCTGTGTATCCGACGCATATAATTAACTACTATAGTCGTCGTCATAACTATCACATTTATCGTTAAACTAGCAGTAGATAAGCATCCCTGTTGTCTTAATTCCGGCCTAGCCCCAGTTGACGATTATATTGAAATCGCTAAATGAACAAGTTTAGAAGGAATACTGTTTGTGGACTAACCATTTTTTTTTCAGATTCAGCATTACGTACAATATTATAACGGCGCGTTTCGTAACAAAGAAAAAAAAAAAAGGTATAATTATTTCATTTAAATCAGACGTAGTTTTCTTACGTGCGTTTCTAGAGGTAAATTTTCGAACAATCAGCTTCATCCTAGTTAATGTATACCGCTAAGATAGCGTGTAGAATTATAATGAACGATAATCCGACCCAACATCGAGCGCAACGTTTCCATTGAAGTATCGGCGTCGTTAAAAAATTCCTCTAAATAATACAATCAAACAAAGTTCCCGCCTGAGCGAAAATATTTTCAGACGGGTATGTATATGTATAGCGTCGTAAACGTGTCCCTCAAATTGGGTTATGTTCTAGATTTGTTGTTATTTGAAACTGAGCTTCGTAATGAGAATAGCAGCCGATAGATGCAGTGTATCGTATTGATTTATACGTTGTATAGTGTTTCGGCTAGGAGACCTGTTAAAGGCCATAGACGGTCCTAATAAAATCGCCTGATAGTGAGAATACGATCTATAACTCGGACTATAGATCTTTTTCAAATTAGTTTCCTTGAATAGGAATATTATGTCATCTTACTCCTCCATACGGTAGAAATACTTTTCCCTTTGGTGTCGTTCATCTGCGTAATCCGTTAACATATCGCAGAACAGAATAAAGACCATCAGGACAATGCCGATAAAAGTTGTCCTTAAGCAAACAAAGGCCTATGCCAGCCATGTTATTGAACCTGAACAACGATACGATGAATATGATTTCTTTAACGTAGCATTCGTATAAAGGTAGTGTAAGCTTTATTTCACCTTGCTTAATAATATTTTACATCGTCACTGTGTGTTAGCTAGCGCTAGTGATACCGTTTATGATCCTAGCACATGAACGTATGAAGTCCAGCGACAGACTAGGGTAAATATAGTATGTTTTAGAAGTCTTAGAGGATATCGGCCACAGTTTGTTTGAGCACCCTTTGCAAACTGATTTGTCAGCCATTTCTGTTTCGTACAGACATTATATAACCTTTAACTATTGTTTTGTATATTAGAATAATTCAATATGGCGCTTTGGAACATATTTGCTGATACATAAAAAAATAAATCTTCAGAATTAGGCTTTTATGTGTTCGGTGTATTCAGTAGAAGAAACAGTTTAGTTAACGCAGGTTTTGAATATTCTTTATATCTATCTCTATTAAAGCTTTCGTAGTGCTTATATTAAGTTATTAGTGTATATTATAGTTCTAGTTAAAAGATATCATTTTAGTAAGCTACGGTTGCCAATTTCGAATTCATTATCTTTATTATGGAAAGAAAATAAGGTTCGCAACAAGCCTTCTGGGAAGCAAGTAGCTGAAAGTGCCTTCAATATATTTTTCAAAAAATAGATCACAAAGAAAACCGGAGTAAACTAGACGAAACGCCTTGAAACTATATGTATACTGATTTTGAATGGTCGTCAATATTCAATCGAAACGTAACACAGTGTTTTCGATTGACGCTTCTGATGTATACAGGTAGAGCTGAGTGTAGAGGGTTAATGGTTGGATACTTTGTAAGTTACATGAAACTTTTTCCTATCATATCTGGAGACCATAAAAAAGAAAGGTACACCTGTCACCTGGCAACAGAAAGACTTTTTAGTAGTTGTAGTTGTAATGTACTTTCAGATATTTTCGTCTGCTAACTACTTTTCAGCTTGCTATGGACATCCTTGTGAGGGTAAAATATCTGTCAGATATAATCTAATTGTTTATCCAAGAAGCTAGTACATCGGGCTCTGATGCTATTTACTGATATTTACAAGTTTCATGCCTGCAAATAGGAAACGCGACCTATGTATGCACTAGCTAGTAATACTAGAAAATGTACACCAAAACAAAATGATTCAGGTTGATGGTTAGATATTCGGCCTATTACCAATTTCAAATAATATTGCATTGTTAAATTAAAAAGAGTAAATATAAAGAGATGAAAAAATATCGAAGTTTGTTATTTTTTCGATTGCGTATCAATTAAAAATATCGATCTTATATTAATATTAAAAAAATCAATTAAAAATCAACAAAGCTATTTTTATTTTCCACGTGCTTGAATTACACCATCTATATGATATTCGTTAGAAAATGATATATCTACGATAATTTTTTTAGTATGTCACTTCGTTTTACTTTAACGAAGTTCGCGCTTTTCGATCTTCACTTTGTATATATATACATATATAGTAATGTTCAATTTCGTGCTAATAATGCTCTGTTATATATTACATTATAACTTCCGTTTAGGAGCCATTGAAAATGTGTCTCTTCTAAAAGACAAACAGAAATAAGACAGTATGAGCTTTGTAAAAGAAAAAAAAAGATGTGGGCGCGATAGTTAAATCGCATAAAAGCACACACATACATACATACATACATACAAGTTAGTGTCGCCGTAGGACTGAGGTTATGTTAATTGATTATCTTCATACTTTTTGCAATATCTTTACAATAGCCAGCGGCTCTATTAGAAAAACAGCGAAAAAGCTATCTACGTCCTGACTTGACTCCGACACTCATGGCGCATAGCGCCATCTAATTTTTTTTTATTATACAAACGATGAGTGTTTGTTTTTAAAGTCACAACAAAAATTATTTTTTAGAAGGAACGAGATCTACATCGACAAACAGGGTAAGTGCTAGTTGTCCATCTCACATTTAGAAGTAACAACTCACGCAAATAAGCAACCCTCTGCTATGGGTTTAATGGCCTGAAGCTACTTCTGCTTTCATCTATAAATAAGCAATCCTTTTTTCTTGCGGGAACATAGGATGTGGTATGAGTTTTCGCAGCCTGAGAGACATTGAAAGTGGAAACTAAGCGTATACTGCTCTGTTATCCCTAAAAATAATTACATATACTTTAAAGCGGTATTCGCATCTCATTGCTTTTCAGTATAGGTCGCGTAGAATGTACCTATGATATTGTATTTTTCTGTAACTATTATATTTGCATGCACGTTTTTACCCTCAGAATGTAACGATGACCGCGACCATGGGCAAGGCAATAAACATTATGAGTGATGGTACTATATACGACATTTCTTATACGGCAACTTCTATACATAATTAGCTAATGATTGTGAAAATAGGTATTATTTAATTGCTCCACTAGATCATCGAGATATACATTTAATATATAACCTGGAGATTTGGGATAGTATTTTCATTAGATATGGGTCTTTGCACACCTTGTGTTCCCCAGCGATCACATTTTTTGGACACACACTTTATTTGGAGCAGCAATAAATTTTCGTAGCGCTCGTAGTTCTAGGCTGTCGATATGCTGTTTTTTTTTTTTTTTTTTTTTGTATATTACATATCATACGTTTTATATTAGCTTATATTATTTTTGACTAGATTAAATAGGATAGTCGTCTATAGGAAACCTGAAACATACCAAATTACCTACGAGAAGTCCCTGTCTAGAAATGGCGTGGTTCACAGTCGTGCCGTAAATAATAAAATCGATTTATTATCGGCAAGTAATATTCAAAGTGAAATATGCATGTTATTGACGGCCTTATGAATAATTACTACGTGTGTTGGTACTTTTTATTTGCGGTCTTTATAAATAGATATATATTCATTGATTTTAACGTGTTGGTGGCGCGATCGTCGGACTCAATCGGGCTCCCAGATCCGTGCAACAAAATTGTACGCTTTTATATCAGCTCTGTGTTAAGCACGTCATATCTTGTCCTTGTCCTTTCCAAGCCCCTCATCGAAACCTAATGTACTATTAACACTGCTCCTAGCAGACCGAATCAGTCGCTGCCACGCTGAAAAATGAGGACCCGAGCCACCATCTATGAGAGACCAATGATATGTACTGGGATGATCATAATTCCGTCCGTGTAGCCGTTCTCGCGACAGATAAAACAGATAGGATTATTATGTGTATGAGAAGCTGCGTGTAACCAACGAACGTGTCTTTGACAGACATGCCGACTAGGTATTTGCATTTTTAACGCAAACTGCCTACTTACGTGCTTGTATAAACAGTTATGTCATATGCCTGCACGACTTTTTCTTTGACTTATTTTTAAATGTATAACACAGCACAAGGTCGTACCAATTGAAAGAAAATATTGTGTAACGTTGGACAAAAGACCTAACATAATCACTTCGAGAATGCGTTAAATAACTTAATTCAGCCGTTCGGTCGTTGATGGTGCCATAAAAGTTCAACCCTCTTGCTGACTGTCAGTATTCAATAATTGATCATTTATCTTTTTGAAGCCATCCAAAGTAACACGACTGGAGAAGTATCGATCGTCTAATAGATATAGGTATATACTACCTCAGACATCGTCCAGGGTGAGCTCTATTAAGTGAAAGCAATGGATGCTCTTGATTTCGAAATGCAGGAAACTTTTTCCGAACACATGCTGTCTCTTGATTAGCTTAAATCCTATAACGACTAGTTGCCCTGTTTTCTTGTACTTACTCCGAGTAACATTAGTCACGCGAATTGTTTTACCTCTCCATATAATATACTCTTTTGTGTTTCGAGTCTTATGTCCAGTAGGATCGTTAGGTATTCCGTCAAACGGCTGGCTCTAGCACGAGGCGAAGTCTGTCTATGCCTGGGTTCGAATCTAGGCCAAAGCGTGATTCACAGGTAAATATATTACCCACTAATCTATCACGGGGATAGCTAATCCAACCATTTCAAAAAGAGTTTTAATATTATTTGTCTGCGTGTAAGCTTAATGGAAACGCCATGTTTAGAAGAAAAATTGGTTTATACTTGTCCGCAACAGCTTGCCTTTTTTTGTTCGTCTTGTCCTCCAAGTAGTTTACATTTTATGTCTATATTCAGCCTATGAAAAACAATTCGAAATGTTTAATTATTCGATTCGTTATTTTGTTTCTACTATTGTATAACACGAAACAATAGCAGATAAACAATTATCACGTTACATATACACATTCAACCAACACACACATTAAACAGTGTGAATGAAGAACCTTATATAATCTGTGTGTAGAATATCTAAGCTGCTCAACCCTAATAGCACTAATGAAAAACTCATTCATCAGCATGATCTTACCAGTTTAGAACTATTGAAATAAAAACAGCTTTGATACTGTAGGCACCATTAGGCCTCATCTATTAATTCAAATAGTATGTCTGTGCTTATACCACCCCCAGCCGTGAGTTGTAACAGGACAGTAACAAACCACAAACAAATGACTGATTTCGCTAGAAAAGTGGCTTACAAAATACAGAGCCTACTTAGGTGAACATGTGTGTCCAGGAGGAGATTCTAGGCTCATGTGAGCTTTAGACGATATTTTACAGGTACGTTAATTAAAGATACGCTTAATTTATGCACAATATGCTGACTGTTTAACTTGAATAAGCGATCTAAAAAAAATAGCGCTTTAAAATCACCAAAACTTCGAAAAAACTTCCCCTTATAATTTAAGACACTGAACAATTTTTAGGAGTAAATCAAGGAGAACGTGATTCGCAAGTCGCGTACTTTCTTTATTTAAAAACCTTCTACTATTTACCTAGGTTCGCAGCGATAACTGTTATAGAGTATTACTACGAGCATAGTGTCATCGATCGACAGTTTCGTTGGGCAGCTCACTCAGAAAGCTCTTTTGGGACAGCGGTCTCTTCTTACAAGGGTATACTAGCAGTTCCGAGGACGCTCTGAACCGAATTAACCAGCCGTTGCCTTAACACTACCAAAAGGCGCCTCCTTATTACGGATTTGTCCAATTTGATGAGGCTCGCCGTTTGCAGTAGTCACCAAAAAGTAATTTATGAACATAAATGACAAAGCGTATATACATGTATTTGCCCAACAGCATCTTCCCAAGGGGCTAGGTATTATTTTCCGTCTGATATAAACGGCTAGTACTGAGCGCGTCCATTTTGTGGGCAGCACCTTCAACAAGACATTTACGTGGGTCGTCTGCAAAAGAACTTAACATAAGCTTCTTTATACGTGCAAAAACCCAACAGCAGCAGCAGCGCTACTAGCAGAACGTGTATGTGCGCACAATACTACACATACAACATGTCCACATAACAAAAATAGCAGCTTGAGCAAATCAAACATCCGCGGCTACGTTTCCACCAACTCATAACACACCTTTGAAGTTAATAGTATCACGGATACGGACGCAGCAAGTCCGCTGTGCCAAATCCCGCTACGTTTACCCTTTTACAGGGACATGCCTCACTGATAATGCAAACCAAATACGACGTATTCCAACTACAACCAATATATATCGGTGTATCGGACCTGAAAGATGATCACCATTGGATAATTGCAGCGCGAACCTGCTCCTGCCTATTCAACCTGAGTCACATGTGTCTAGATATTTTCTACAAAAATGTCCCTATTTTCTATTTGTGTTAACTATTGTTAAAGCTCTGTGCTCTGTTTTTGCTTGTTTCTTCAGCTTTGGGTCTATCCGTGTTCAAGCCAAACGAGATAATTGGAGAATTACCCACTGTCAATCAGACGGAAATTCAGCATCATAGATACAAGAGGAAAGTTTAGGTGTGCGCTTAGAAAACCAAATTTGTAAAAGCTTATATGAGCTCCAATTATAAATTAAGCTTCACTGAAGTAGTAGTAAATAGGATAGTAAGCATTGCAAATAATTCTGTCAATAGCAAATCATAGCTGGTAAGCCTGCTCTTTAATATCAATTGACCATAATATGCTGCTTGCAGTTTTCCGAAAACATGCACAGGAAATAGATAGGTCTAATGCATAGATTCGACAAACCAATACGTGGCAAGAGAAAACACACAAGCAGTAGGAATAGTTTATTTTGAGTTTACTTTAAAAAAATTGCTATTGAAGACTATGATTGAAAACATTAAGGCTATCGAAAATGGCCTACTTCATTTTTTTAAAATCGTTACTTTATGAAGTGTGTCGACCGAAAAGGTTCATTTTTTTTTTAGATATCAAATGCGTCTTTGACACCAAACCTAACCAGCTTTTAGGTAACGAAAGTCATAAAACGTTTTACTTACCTATTTCATAAGACGTCATCTGTTCTATCTCTATGTGCCTCATTTGACTTTGTGCCGCAGGCTTTGTAGGTATGCTCTGATTTTTTCTAGTCCAACCTTCCTTCCTGTCTTTCGATATAGCCTTCATGATGACTCGTTTACAGCGAAAAAGCCGTAGGTCGATTCGATAGATGAAACCAGTGTTCATCCCGGAAAACTCGGGAAATCTCGGAGTCAACATAACCTGTCGGTAACTTACGTTTGCCTAGTCACGATACAGCATTCTTACACGACAAACAACTGTGTCTTCCTCATTCGAGCGTGTATATGAAATAAACAAGCTCTTGCACTGACCTATTTACAGTATCTGTATACTGTTTACACAGGACAACTTGAGTTTTCTCCAGTATTTTTTTCTGAGGCTTTAGTTTTCCTTCGAAGTCTTCAAGAGCCGATTCAGACACGAACAGGTTCAGACTTTTCGTCGAAGGCCTGTCTTGCAGGTCATACGAACTATTGGAGCATTTGTATTCAATAAAAAAAAATATAATTCTGATTGAAAAAAAGGTATTATACGTCGTAATACGTCCCCACTAACCACCGGCTGTAGCAAACGAAGCCCTTTCATTCTCCGTATGTATAGCATTTGCTAGGCCAGGAGTACCTGACAGCTTTTGGTCCTGAAAACTGTTAAAATATTCTTACGGAAGCTATAAGGTGTGCGCTCAGCCTTCTTTACATGTGTTCCATTGACTGGCGCTGGCAGCATTTTTTTCCTTTTTGTTTAGAAAACACCATTTCTTCTTTTCTTTAGTAAGGTCTTAGATGATCTGATGCAGCCTCGAATCGTGCTTCTTACTTTTTTGTTCACGCCAACACGTATCCTCTATATTATTTCTGTTTGCCCAAATTAATGAGCTTTCGACTGTTCTCTCGCATTGGCCTTCTCGTTCCTACCTTACTTTAAAGAAGCTAACGTCAGCAGATTTGTTGCTTGTACACAAATTCTTCATTATGGAGGTTTTTTCTTTAGGAGTACGATTTGCGTAAATATATTTTATGGGGATGCCTAGGATCGGACGCCCGACTTAAGCAACGCTGACTAATGGCAGGAGCCTCACCGCTGCTTGAGTTATCACCGAATCAATAAAAGGCGCTGTCCATGGTACCGAATGGAATGGCGATATCGAATGTAAATGCATGAGATAAAGGTAATTTATGTCGATACAGTGAAATCTTGAACAAGGGCAAAAGTCGAGCACTCTGTTGGCATCTTCGTAGTGCTTCGTATGATAAAGTTCAAATCGCTGAAAGACGGTGTCTTACCTCTGCCGTTCCTCTACGCCACTCTGCTGGACCAAAGCGTGTGTAGCTTGGTATTAATAAAGGCTTTCAATGGGAGCTTAGAGCATCTAAGGAAAGAAGCATTGCACAGTGGATGCACACCAGCATATGTGGATACGCTGCTAACACGGTCTTTCGGGTTGTATACGGGTACACATATATAGACACTCTAATGTTATAACTTAAAAAAGATACAACATTGACAAAAAGAATAGATAGATAAGAGTAAGAATAAATACTTTTTGTCGTAAACGAAAAGATTAGAGGTAATAACGACAAATATTACACACAATACACAAGACAAAATATTAAAGGAATGTCAAAATGTGTCTAAGGTTGTAAGATATTTTTCGTGATTATTCCCGGTAGTTTTCTTTGTCCGCAAGAGAAGCAGACGCAAACTAAGGTATACCCTTTTAGAACTATTGTGACAGTTTGGATTGGTGCACCGCTGCGGAAGATCAAGAAAGGAGTCGACCCAAAACATCAGATATATTTTTCAAAAATGTTGCTTCTCTACATCCAGCCTGGGAATTCTCCTCCAAGGCAGTTAGTTACCCATAGAATTAATGAAATGAATAAAAATGTATTATTTTGCTAATTTCAAATTGACATATATATTCCAAAGATAAATAGTAGCTAGTTTTGTAAAACACCTGGATTTTCAAGAGTTGTCGACTATTGGGGAAGCTCTTCATTGGAATTCTCCCATCGTTTCAGATCTTTTTGCTGCTTTTCCCGAGAAAACATTAACATCGTTCACTAAGCTGTGGCTCCCTGCGAGACAACAACAACGAATTCATTTAGAAAAAGGCGCAGTTTTCCTGTTTAGGCTGTCATTATTTCGATCGAAATCTCAGTACTTCGACAAATTCGAAGTTGTGACGGATCATTTGAACATACAAAACGAAGCTGACTTGCGGTTCCAGGCCGTTTCGACTGTGTTGCTGCAATACTAACTTCGCAAACTCTTGTAGGTTCGGTAGTGCGTGTACTTTTTAGAATAGAGGGACGACTGTCTGTTATTTTGTATATGAGCTTATGAGTGATTTGTGTAGTATCCTGCCTTGAGAACATCATGCAAACAGTTCAACGTTGGCAAATAGAAACTTCTTACACTAAAAACCTTTTACCTGCGGACACTGGTGTCATTCTTATGGCTTCTTGAATATACAAACTGGCACTAAGCTTGTGTACTACGGTCTTTACATCTGGAGCGTTAGCGTTACTTATTTGTATCATATTGATCACTGCTAGCTTTTCCTTATATGTATTGTAATATCTACCCATATCTATCGTGTATCCGGTCAATTTGATGCACGAATGTAATCTAGCGTATAAGCTATGATCATGCTTTGGAACCACAGAAATCTAGCCCTTTCGTTCGCGTGCCGCGACAATCATTACAGGCACCACGATCAGAAATAAATGTTCTTCTGAAATAACTAGACGGATTCGAATGTTATTTAAAAAAGAGGCTTTTTCTCTTACCGGTTCTCACTCTCCACAAAAACGGTCAGCACCTCTTTCGAGTTTACCCTTTGGACAAGGCTAAAAATATCCCAGTGATCTCGATACTTGCTCGCACCGTGCGATGCGAATTCTGGATTGTTTGTTACAGGTTTACCTTTACCGTTTTCAGTATCCAATTTTCTAGCCGGAGCGAATAGGTGAAGGTTGACGATACGGTTATCTACGAAATAACAATACCATTTCCATTGAAGTCAACTCTCAAATAAGGGTTTACGGTGTGAAGACACGATACGCCATCAAGACGCCGAAATGAACGTTGATAAACACACAGTTACAACCTTTACGCGCTACTTGGGCTTTACAGTACAATGACCCCTAATAGGATGAACGCCAGATTTTGCAAAGCGTTAAATAGATTCCTTTTTATTGTACATGAAACATTTTACGCATCGCGGCTACAGTGAAGTAATAACTAAAAGTTGATTGCCATATACTAGTAACAGGTTAATCGGGGATACTAGCATTCAAAACTATCGATATCGCAGGCTCTGTGCTTGGGACGAAAGTAACACGTATCTGTAAACATGTTTTGCCTTAATATTTATTTTTTCACCTAGATGGCGCACACGTGTGTATCGTTTGAAAAGTAAAAGACGAGCTTTCATATCTCAATTTACTACTTATCTAAAACAATACATCAAATTAAAATGCGCATTAAAACGCGTAAAGCATGAAGACAATATTTTAAAGTAATTTTTTTTTATCTGTAAGGCCATAAATGAGCGAATGTTGAAGAGCATTTCGTAATGAGCTCACTAAATGGTATATTTTCACGTTTGTAGGAAGGCTAGTAACCACAAAGGTCGTGACGCGAGCTATGTAAAGTTTGCATGAATTTACGAATCAGTATTTTATTCAGTTATTTTTTTTTATATATATATAATATAAAAGATCGAAAAATTGTAATGCTTTGTCGGTATGCTCAATCTAAAGTTGGATTATTAACCCAACGTCGGACTCAAGGGCGGACTGGGCCCGTTAAATCCTACGAACGTATAGCCTAACGAGTACCGAAATAATCAGATCGATCTAACATTAGAAAGGCCGTCTGAATTGAGATTCCTTCCTAAAATATCTAGAACTGTTTTTAGATAAAAAAAAAAAAAAAAAGAAGATACTCTTTAATGTGCTAGAAGTGTCGTTATTAATTGTCATGATTGTTCGATATAACTACTATCCACTGCTTCAATTTGGGACTTAAACCAGTCATTTTCCAAATATTATTTCTCTAGCCTACAAATAATTGTTTAATAGTAACCATGCATTAAGCGGTATTGACAAGTGTAAACTAGCTAAAATGTAGTTGAAACGCTCCGTGTATAAGAAAAAAAAAACCCATAGTAACATCAAACAAAGGTCAAAACTTTTAACGGTGTTTTTAAGTGCAAGGTCTTAAGGAGACTGTCCGTTAGAGCTTATCTGGATTACTCTACTGGCGATTAAGGATCTTCTGCCAACAGTTTTTGTAGCAAAAAAGAAATCTCTTTAAAAATAATTTTTTCACCTTTTTTTTGGTGCCCTTTATCCTTAGGTTCAGTTAAGAGATCTTCCGGTTCCCATCGTGCAAATCTTCCTCTGATTTGCTTGGTGAGTATTGATTTTGGGCAAAATCGGACCATTTTCTCTTGTTGGCGTTACTCCCAGCACAGGGACAGCTGAAAATCTTCGGTTTAAATTCTGAGAAGAGAGAAGAATTCTGAGTACTATGATGAATCTGTTGATTTTTTTCTAAACGGAACTAGCTTTTTCAAATACTGAAAGTAGCGAATGAACGAGCGTCCGTTACGACAAGTAGCCCGCCAAAATTTGTCTCAGTTTGAATATACCATCCTGCAGACACGACGCTCTTGATAGAATGGAAACAAAGTGTTGGCGACGATCTCATTATGATACTGACAGTTAATGCAAAGCCGGTGGAAGCAGTACATTTCTCTCGTTAGAGAAGCGTCGGCATCCTTCAAAACACTGAACACAGATTATACGCGTGCGTAATAAACGACGGTGTGAAATTTTCATTCAAGAATAGTTTAAAAAAAATTTCATTTAAACAAAAAAGAACAACAATGTAATTTAGAACTTCAAACTACGCTATTAGAAATTATGAATATTATTGTACATTTAAACTAAAACAATTTCTCGAACAGTATGATGGAATTTTTTTACACAAATCGGACTTGAGTGATAACGATAATTGTTTAAATAAGCGTCATCATCAAGGATAGGGCAGGTTAGGTATCAAGGGTCATTTTATGCGGCAGGTATAATATAGTGCGAATCTTGCGCAGCTATTCTTTCCACCCCACTTGGAGGTCGGACACCGTGCCCGGAGCAGTTATCCTTAGCACGACTAGCCTCTTATTTATGTATTACGCAAGGGGCGTACTTGCGTTTGTAAACTACTTTTCCACATTTTCGGCGCACATAAAAATAGGCGTTGCTTCTTCCAAGTCCCGTTACATGGAACGCCGCTAAAGCCGTAACATATATTAAAGCATTATGTTATAATAATAGTTGTCAATCGATGAAATTTTATGAAATCTCTATATTGTATCTACTTTATTTCGGTGTTTTATGCCCGGTATCACCGCTGGGCATTCCATCAGATCATCAGCTCCCAGCACGAAATGAGGTCTGTCTGTCTATCTATGCCCAGGTTTAAGCATGTCGGTAAGATCAGCAGGCAAATACGTTCTATCACGTGGACAACACCCGAGGTAGAAAACCTCATCCCAATGCAGCCCTTGCACCCAAATGGCAACACGCCAATGCTTGATATGAGCCAAAATTGCCGTTTACCATAATTATTATTTACTCAAACTTACATGTGAACCTCTGCTATGGGAAATATTCTCTCGTTCACCTTTTGAGCAAGATAGATATCTATCTATCTAAAAACAACAATGTAGTAACTATTGGTTGCTTGTCATTTCAATACCCAAGTGCAGCCAGAACGTAATGTAAATCGATTATAAAGTGTTGGGTACAAGATGGCCACCAAACGATGTAAAAGCTGGTATTATATGTGATCCTTACGATTTTCAATACGGCTTTGTCCATATCTAGACACATAGGATGCAGCAGTACGTCATAAGGCGTTCACATATCATACCTAGGAAATATCTGTATATGTAGAATGAAAGACTGTCGAGATCCTATCGTCATTTGTTTTGGCATTACCTGTATATTGGTACATACGTTACAATAGGAAGGGCATCTGGCATTTGTGTATATGTTATGTTTAGGCTTGACCATTAGTCAGACTTAGGCATACATATTATGGCCTAATACGTGTATCGCAAAACGTAGTTTTTTTTTTTAGCTTTCAGCTTAACGAACAGGTTGGATTTTATTAAGAAACGTTTTTCATCAGCTGGAAATGCCTGGGCGATATTATAGAATGTGTGTTTCGTAACAAGTAATTCTCAAACAAGCTGGAAATAGAGAGGAAGGCTCACATGATGAGCAAAAGCCACTAAATCGTCTGTGAATATAATATTAGACCCATAACGAGGACAAACATATGGCCAACCTATGCTGCTCGTGTAATTGTTTTTGTGATTATAGTTTAATAGCTATACAAGGTAAACAATTGAAACCCGCAAAGCAAGTAGGCTATTCTTGACATAATTTGAAACATTAAAATACTATATATTGAGTTTATGTACCGTATAATGTCGAAATCAGAGCTATACTTAAGAACTTGTACAGTAAATAACACAAGAATAGATCATGGAGAGAATTGAATTCACAAGATGAGCAACAGTAACTATGGCTTTGCTTTTCGGACAACTACCGGATAATAGAATACCGTAGCTTGGTCATATAGTAAGGCGTATATAATTTCCCTACTGTATAATTAAAATAAAATTAAGTAAATATAAAAAAATCCTGCCACTTCGATTGTGCTGCTATAGAAACGGAGGATAATGGAGCCTATTTTGTGAGTCACTTCACTCTTTTACTATTTGCATTTTGCAACATTCAGCCATAAAAACAATTCAGGTACAGTGGGCCAGTGATAATATAATATATGTAAACACCCTGAAGTGGTCCTTGGACATGTTTAAAAAGATATTACGGAGGATATTATATATATATATATATATATATATATATATATATATATATAAAGGATTACGAAGGATAGGTGAGGTATTGCCTACATTTGCAAGAAAATAGCCCCTTCAAAGCGTATCCCCTCAATCTAAGAATTTACTTCAGCGAGCCACTGCTCAAAAACTTATTCTTGGTATTGAAATCGAAATGGGCGACATCAACAAGATAAGCAAACGCATCTCTTCTATCCTCAAATCGGTTTAATTCTACAATTCAAAGTTTTTTTGATGGTTGAAAAAAATAACTAGCAATAAGCAAATAAATACTACGCAATAAAGCAAAATAACGTACCGCCATTACATCTAAAATAGTCAAAGTGTGGTATTTTCAAGAAACAAACAGCTTCCTTATAATATAGGATGTGCTGATTAATTCGAGTACATTAATTTGAATGAGGCGAACGCGCCCATTTTTCAAATATCAAAAACAAGTTCTCTTAAACTGTTAGTGCTTCCTAACGGACAGATAGAACGTATGGCGAAGACATGCGAAAACCTTTCTCCTATTTCTTCAAAAAAATAATTTTTTAAAATACTCTACTAATTTACAGCTCCAATATAGTGTAAGCAATTTAGGGTCCTTGTTCCTCTGTTAAAAAACGATTTACGCCTGACGCCTCCGTCCTTAAAATGGTGTCATAATAAAAGGATTGTTTGTCATTTAAGCCTAGTTGCAAAAATACAGTCGCTTCTTTTATGCTATATTCGAAGATCGACTCTTTCCTATTTCTATTATGATGTATTCAACAATATCCCCTTAATGGACATAGTATAGTTAAGAAAAATCATTGCCATATCACATATGTGAGTCGCCTGATAGGTCGATTTATCGATTATGATGATAGGGCCTTTCAAGACGAGTGAGTCCTTGAGCGATACTAGTGGACCTTTCGATAGTAATAGAACTTGTTTCAGTGAAAATTCAATGGATATATTTATGAAGCACACGCGGAGTCTTGCACATGGACGCAAATGTAAATGATTACAAGATGTGGAACATTACGTTTTCAAGAGTGGCACTTGTTAGCAGTCTTCGTGGGTACAGCTTTGTGGGAAGTCATCATACCTGACCTCAAAATCGGTAGATCTTACAATGGCGAGAGGCTTTTAAGGCTTCGGAAAGCAGTCTCCGCAACCAGCGAGCATTCTAAGCTAAATAGACGGGCATGATTGGAACCTTTGGTAGGAACGTACACATGTTTATAATTTTCTTGTAATTTGGATTTACATTAATTTTTCTGATGTGCATTTTCATGGGTGGATAGTACATTTACGCACACGCACATATAATAAAAAAGACTTAAACCATCTATGCAAACCTAAAGCAAGATATGGATAAATAAACTATATATATATATATATATATATATATATATACTTGTGATGATGTTGATTATCAAGTTAATCCTTAGCAATATTTTGCTTTTTCTTGATTGTAATCGGTTAAATTTTCATCAAAATCTTATTTTTGGCTATATGTTTTTCTACGCCGTAGTTTTATTCAGTGGCAGGTAAAGGAATCGTCTGCCGTATCTACCTATAGCGCACTTTCACTGAGTTCAGTTATCGGCGCTTATACCGGATGCGGTATGAAGCAATAGAATAGAAGACATCGTAGAAAAACGGTAACGCGCTGCCAACCAAAACTAAGGAACTGCCATAGTCGAAGAGAAAACGCGCGCTCTTCGAAAATCGGTCTTATAAATGCTATAGAATATTTAATATCTCAGTTTAATTTCGTATGCTCCTATGAGAACCCCGCATCCGAACGACTACTTAGTGTAATGTATCACTTCGCCCGAACCGATGAACCTCGTCACGTGTCGTCAGCTGGGGGTATTCTAATATACAGCATAAGCAATCCAGGGTCTCTGTTCCACTGTTAACAATTACGTTTACTGTTAAAATACCTACGAATAGTCGTAGCCTCAATATATAAACCTATACTACTGTCGCGCTAACATGGCTTCGGCGTATAGTTATTCCAAATCCGACTTGCGTGAAGTACGACGTTAAGGATAAGTGGGTCAAGGTTTTAATAGTTATTTAATTACTCTTATCAAGTAACGTCTATGCATTCTATGGCAATCTGACAGCTGCAGCTGTTGCATTGAATAGATAGAGTCAGCTGCTTTGAGAATCACTGTCAACTGGTGTGACGCCTGAATGACTACTATAGCATGATATGGCGCGAAAGGCCTTATTCAAATAATATATGTTTATAAGCTAGATATGGCTATGATTTGAATGAAATCCCGACTCTTAATTGGGACATTATCAAATCGAACACTTATGTTGCCTAGCTACAAGTCTAGTACGTGTCCGCTTCGTATTTCCTAGGTTATAGACAAAACGTAGAACTTATAAGAAGGTCATAATTTTTTAAATACAACTGAGCCTATCTGAAGAGAACTCCGGGATTTGCCAAAATGGGTTTGTGAGATCCGTCTGGCAAAACATGAGAAGAAATGCAACGACTCGTCAAAAGCAACATGCAATCCTACTCGAAATGAAACGAAACGACCTGCTTTTATTAATTCATATACAAATTTTATTGTAAACTCTTTCCTTCAGAAGAAGGACTTACAGGATACTGAAAACTTCTTGGACTCTGTTCTGTGACCGCAGAGCAAGCGGAACATACTTTCAGTTATCCTGTCGCTCGTATTGAAATGGGGATTGCTGGATCGCATTGCTGAAGGTCTTAGCAATGGATTTTTCATCAAAGAGAGAGGATTTAGTGTATTCATATGTATAAAGAAGAGTTTAGTGACGTGCAGAAGCACGAGTAGTTTGAATTATGTGGTGCTGTGTTTTTGACTACCGCAGGACACGTGACAGTTGGCAAGAACGTACGCACTACTGGACGATAATAGCTGGCTCATAGCCTATCAGACGGCTACACTTAAACGCACTCTCCCTGCGCATCGTAGTATGCCGCATGTGCAGTCGGTGCATACGCAGTGGCTAAGACTATCAGATGAGGTCAACGGGGCCGCCATTGAAATAAGTACAGAGCTATTTAGGACGGAGGAACCGGAAAGTTAGGACATCAATTGATGATCAGTCTGCATGCTCAGTTAGATTACACTTATCTGAGCGTGAGGAGAAACGATGTTTGTGTAGTTCATGTGGTATGCGGTAAACAACTAGGCTGATATTGCAATGTATACAAATCGTGACTGGCTGACACACGAGTGCAATTAAAAATTGTACGATTGACCTAAGGGGCCACTTTGGAGTTTCATAGCAAAGGCTAAACGTATTGGAATTTCGTTATGTTGGTCTTGCATCATCTGGATTCGGCCCCGCGTAACAAAACGATGGACGATCATTGAAATCACGATTTTGACACTCACCAGGTTTACGGGCTATGTTAGGCAAAAGGGTTACGCATATGCCCCCTGCGATATTTGTTCAGTTGATCTGCTGTGATTAACATAGGCTGGTTGGACAGCCATATTACAGCCGGCGAAGATCAACGGGTACTCTTGATATATAAAACCACATTTAACAGAGGAGCCAATATTCCGAAATAGAGGCGAACATAAATGGTGATTACCGGTTTGAAGTAAAATGCGTAGAGTCCCCAATATGTATGATCTCATTTTGATCTTTAGTAGTGGGCCGGGGGCGGCTCTTTGCACAGTATTTGCTGGTTTTTTAATAATGTACAGAAAAACCTACCATAATTACCATCAGATATACGAGAGAAAGCTTTATTCCTCGCTTTAAAAATTATCTTGGGCGAAGCATGCCTTATTGCAACGCGAATGATTGTGCTCAATCTTCTGGCTGATGTGAGTTTAAGACTCTATTGACTTCATTTAGTTAAAGACACGTTCTACAGAATTTTATAAGATAATCATTTTTGGATATTATTGCCGCTTCGGTCGGCCCACGTAGATTTCTTTAGGCACTGTTTGATATACATTAGTATAACGATTACCTTCTTGTCCGAAACAGCGCAACGGTTTTGGTCCGCAACTTCTCGAATCATACATAGACCTCATCAATCCATCACACGCTTGCAGCGTATCCACTATTTGCCATATTGTTTTTAAGCTAGCGCCATTTACTGCACTCCGTAGCAGTTTGCACTGATATACGTTGAAGTATATGAGGCTCGCTTTCAATGCACGTCACGGTTCGTTTTCAATGGAAGCTGAAATTTTTCAGCGTTTAGGTCTCAGCCGTCAACAAATAAGTCAGCTGACCACTTCTTCACGAGTAAAATAAGTTTAAACGAGATGAACAATAGGATAGGTTGTGTCGAATATTTCAATAAGTTTTGCGGTTCCCATTACTAAAAGACGTCTTCATTTCAGCATCGTAGGCAACTACGAGGCGAGGCGAAAGACAACCTTCCTGAAGTCATTGTATAGGCATTCACATATACAATTTAACCGTGTGTTTGAAGTTCCGTAAAAATCGTTAAAATATAACTATACTAGAAATAAATCACTAAACTGGCTAATATGAATCATGGAAATGATATCCACGTTGAATAATACTAATAGAGCGCTAAATAAAGGCCACACGTCCGCTGGGAGCATAGGACATATTAGACGATTACTTAAAACTAGCGAGATCCAGCCTCGCAGCAGGAGCTTTAGCTCTACGAGACAGTGCAACGACGATCTTAAAGTTCTAATGGGCATCACAAAGTAGCTTCTATGTGTTCAGGATATAAGTCAATTCTTAAATTTACGCTTTCTTGTCAGATCGTAAAGTTTTACTATCTAAAGTGTTTACATCGAAGGATCGGAAATAAAAAGGTATCTTGTGCAAGCGTAATGACATGTCCTGCTTTTCGGTGCAGTATCAGATGCACGTTACATAGATTTTTCCTTTACTCGGCGAGGCGTATTCGAGGAAATCTACCGGACAGAGTTACCGATTTGTCTGTAAACTTAAGTGTATGTTGAGAGGTACCAGTGATCAAGTGCCTGATCATATCGCCAGACAAACTCGTATAAACAGTCTGTGTTTCGCCCCTTGTTGCATATTCACACATTTAGCTAGGCATATGAAAAAAAAAAACACGCGTGAAGGATTGAGATCGTATATGAATTGTTATTACATATGTTATGCCATGAGATTATGAATCTGTTCGAAAGTATATCAGTTATTAACTAGAATAATCTTCGACTTCGGTTCAGAACAGGCCAAATGCGTAATCATCTAGTGTATCTAATTGTTTTTTCACCCTAAACAAATTACATTTAAATAAACTGATATTTGCTCGATCGTGAGAAACATTTACTTATAGTTTTAAGTCAAGAAGACTAATATAATCCTGTCACAACGAAATCGAGCGAAGCTTTAAACAATTAAATAACTTTTGGACCCTGCACCGCCGGCAAACGAAGTAAATACTCCATTTTTTTTTTTTTTCGCTTATACGTAAGACGTGTGAGTGAAAACCTAGTACAAATGGGATACGTTTTTTAGTCTTAGATATCAGCTTTTAGTGATCAAGTTGTTGTTCCTCGAAGGTTGCAGAGATTCATTAAAGACTAGCGGATGCCTCAAGCAAAATAGCACAGTAGTTTAAACGTTTTAAGAACGGACAGTCCAAGATTAGCGAGCTATCATCGACCAGCAGTCGAAATCCGAACGCAATCAACGAGGCCTTCGATGAAAATAGAGCTCGGAGTCCAAGGGCTCTATAAGCCAAAACTAGCACTGGACAATTAACGTGTTACAAAATTACAACCCAGATATTGAAGATGTGACGACGGAGTCCGCTCTAGGTTTATTGAAAATGCGCGTGGCGTATTCCACACGAATTTGTGGAACTTAAATTAACAAAAAAAAAAAAAAACAAAAACGCCTGAAGCGTAGGATCGTTAAAGGCGAGACGTGGCTCTATCTTTATTGCCAGCTCTAGCGAGACAGAAAGAGGGAATGCGTTAGGGTCGCGTTAGAGAGAGAGGCTTCAATTTGCTGGCACTATTGCGTAGGTTAGGACGTAAGCAGGTGGTAGAAATTGCAAAGGAAATAATGGACATTTGTTCCCATTCATTTCTGGCGAGCAATGGAAATGTTCGGCGAAAATGGAACAATCAATACAGTCGGTTATCTCAAGAGAGTTATGGAATATTAGCGCGGCAGTCTGGCTGCTTGATGACAACGCCAAGCCCCATCGCCATGCCTGAATTATGCCACATTAGCCTCAACCCACTTATTCACTCGATCGAACTGCGTGCGATTATGGGACATTTCAGACTCTACGAGGGGCAACTAGCAGGCAAAAAATATAAATATAATAGGCATATCCCACCATCTATATATTTTTTTTAGAAAATTTAGATAGGGAAATTACATATAGAAATGCGAGTCGTAGGTATAGGGCTATTCGGAAGCTGTGAGAGCGCTGAAACAAGCGTGCAAAAAATAAGGGAGAATACCTGTAACACATATTTGAAAACCATTACTCTAGCTCTGTTAATTTGAAAATGAATTAATTTCTTACTAAAATTTAAATTATTTCATTAAAGGAGGTCTTGACAACGTAAATGGTACGCGTACAATATGGTACTTCACACAACTTTTTGACCAGGTTCTAAATATACCACGTTACACTTAAATTCTATATATACAAAAGCCATTCATACAAATATAGAATATATAAAATGCTCGATCGAAAGCACAGGGTGTTACACCGCATATATGTACGGGCTTTTAAATATAGTTAAATTTTTAATGTTGTCTATGTACAAAAAACCGTGCCTTCACGATGTCCCTAACGCTATTGTTTTGCGAAGCTACAGAGCTGAAGTTGTGGGCGCAGAGCAGACTACATTGCCATTAGAATTGCGATACTGTTTGTAGGTCAATGCATATTAGTCTCGAAGTGAGCCTTAACGCCCTAACCTGTGCAACTCTAGGCCTTTTACCCGCGTAAAACTTCGTTATGGTTGAATTTGTGATGGAGCAAAGACTATATGTAGGATAGACATTTTTTTTAACAACGGAAGATAGATCTTGAATACTCAAGCCAAAAAAAAAATACTCAACGTTGCTGAATCACGATATTAACATCCGTAAAAAGGAGTCGTTTGGTATTTTCAATTTTTCTACCTCTTGTTCTTAAGGTTCCGGAGCAGGTAAGTAATCTCTTCACCTGCGAAGAAAAAAGTAGCCAGGCAAACATATGCACTTTCCGAAAATATGTTTCTTAAAACAAACCGAAAAATGTCTACAAAGATAATTGGTGTATTAAATCAATGTGACTATCGGGGCAAGTCTGGCAGGTTTCATAATCCATAGATAAGAAGACGAGGATCTTGCTAAACACGCACCCTACTACTTAGATAAATCGCGGTCTCTCAGTGTGCCTGTATTTGGCCTACTATTTCATTGTTCAGCAAAATTCTACCCAAGTTTAAGATTTTGGCTCATTTAGCTTGACAAGAATTGTTACGAGGCATAATCACGTCGAACGACAAATGTTTGCATATGGCCTGATTGCCCCTTACGAAAATCTTTAACTTCGCTCTTGGGATTATATCATACACACATACCTTGGTCTACCAGCGTCACTTGCTAAAAATCTTCTAAATCTTTATAACCGATTATTAGGCCACGATGTAGAGACAATTAGTTGAAAAACAAACGATTGCTACATCTTCGAGTTAGAATAGCTATCTTTGCCCCTTCATGCATTCGCAATACTGTGTAGGAAACTTTTAGCCAACTGGAGACACGGAGGTCTCTTTGACTGCAATAGCTTTTCATGCTATTCACCCCATCGGTACAAACATACAGGCTAAATGAATATTTTTTGTTACACTTATTCTATAACGCTATCTAAGATTATATCGCACGATCGATGGTGATAGCAATCGATAGTTTGAAATGTTTTTAATTTGTGAAAAATGTAAGTATGACACGTAATTAGACATATCTAACTGCACTTGTAACTACACGGAGTTTTTACAGAGAGAGTCCAGGCGAAAGAGCTGATGACAAGAGAACGTGCGCGAATAGGAGTAACGTAAGTCGATAAATTGGGTAGGAATAATCGGAACAAGATTAGAAAAATTATAGGACAGAAATTACGATCCTGACAGATTAACACAGGACCTACCTTAGCTACCTAGCAAAAACATACTTTCTATAAACTAATCTTATGCCGCAATATCGAATCTTTTACTTACTCGGAACACATTAAATAATCCTATTAGTACTATACCGAACATGAGTCTTTCTGATCAACTTTCTTTCACTACTCTACGGTAGAAGCTTTTATCTTCGTTCTTATAGTAAGCAGTCCTAAAGTAGCGAAGACATTCTTCGAAACAGGTTTCTTTTGGATAACACAGCTTAGGTATGACTTTGCCAGTCCAGAAATAGAATTTGAACAGCCGGGACATCCCTTATTTGA
Organism: Varroa jacobsoni; assembly: GCF_002532875.2. Lineage (NCBI taxonomy): Eukaryota > Metazoa > Arthropoda > Arachnida > Mesostigmata > Varroidae > Varroa > Varroa jacobsoni. The sequence continues at coordinate 68,956 of NW_019213634.1, forward strand.
GTGGCGGTATATATTCGTACAATGGAAATTAACAGAAAATATATTATAGTTAGGCCCAGCAAGGCTGTGCACCTGTTAGACATATGTAGTTGCCTGAGTTCACACTACTCTCTAGGGACGAGATAAGAGAGCAGCGTCTTTATTCTACGGTGATCCCAGTCATTACGGGACCTCGACCCGTCATCATTGTTTAACGCTTGGCGGAGCCCACGTGGAGGCACGAAGCTCCGAAGAAGCTGGAAAATTCGAGCCCGCTGTATCCCTTCAAAACAGTACTTTGTTTTGTTTAAGCCTGCTTGACAACTCATTTCTTATAATTACATCTTCAAGGATCAGGAGCAATTCGCTGAAAATACACTTCCTACAACTCCAAGCACATTTCGAGTCCAGGTTTATGCAGGCTCAATTCAGGCAAACTCAGGTAATATACAGTATAACTAACTGTGTCATATCTCGCCATTTTAAGCATACACACCTATTATTCCAGTTATAATTGCAGTTGTTGTATTGTCAAAATGTTTAATCGTAAAACGTAACAGTTCCCTCAAATACGGGCGTTCTCGTTTATGTGATAACTTTAATGGCTTTCAGTAGAAAAAACCAACGGCACATAGGAATTATTTTTAAAACCACCTCATTATGAACACCGCTTTTTCCCTAGGGGCCTCAGGCCGATTCTAACAGAGCACAGCTTCTGTTCGGTTCAATAGCTACATAATAATGGAGAAAATGAATTTCCCGTCAAGTCACTTATCTATTTATTTTCTAGTGAACCATAAGCGTTACCGAAGTAGATCGCCGTCTGTCTTCGTGATAACTTTGTCGTTAGAAGCAAAGCGCTATATATACTTTTTTTTTACGAAAATCATCGTAACTTCGTATAGAAGCTTCATAGGCTTAAATGTAAACTTAATTCCTATTGCGGCTATCTACGACAGAATGCTACATCAATCAGGCAGCCAGCATCGCTAAACTTCTACGAAAGACATAAAAGCAAACACAGATGTGGAATACCCTAGACACGAATAGATCTTCGAATACTAATAGCTGATTTCGTGGTATTATTTGAAACTGCATTTTCGTGATACGCTCGTGTTTACTAATGCTTACAAAAAACAATCACGACTATCGGTACTATTATTCTGAGAACAAAACAGCCAGAATGACCAGACAAGCTTTAAATGACGCAGATCATAAAGGAATTGATGGAATATGCTGTTTCTTTATTTGAAATAAAGTGGAATTTCCAGCTAGCCATTAGAGGTGGAAAGCTTTTTAATTAATTACGATACATAAACTAAGTCTGACTAGGATCCGTGAATTTTGTTCTGGTAATTGTATTTTTCCGAACCAGGACTGGTTGGTGGCTGGACTTATCTACTGTTTAATTGGAGTTAACAGGAACGCCATGATGTCTGTCATTAACGGGCAGCTTCCTGAATATACTTTACCCACACATATATTGATTTTTTGAACTTATTTTGGATTTTGCGGCAGATGCAAAAGCTTGTTTTTCCACTTATATATATATATATATAGGATATATGAAGTACGAGAGGAAGTCTCAGCCATTTTTGCAACGTCTTTTACAAACGCCACACAAATGAATTTTCCAGCCAAAACTCACAATGTGTAATACGTTATCAAATAATCAAAAGTAAAGTAAACGGGCTTTGACTCGGCATTACAGATTAGTAATGTGTGTTTTTGCGATTTTTGTGTGTGTTTGATATGTGCACCATTGTTACTACGCTGAACCTAGTTAGCGTTGACAAGCATAGACTAGACAATGCAGAATGCATGGTGCTTGCTTGTTACACTATGTCTTCTACTTCATACTTTAGTTTTACATACACTTCAAGGGCGCATAGGAGCTTAGACGATGTATGCAAGCATAGTCTTCAATAAGTTTTGGACAAATCTTTAGGCTGTTATACTACTACTTAAATGTCGATTCCTCATACCCAGGCTTATTATATCGAGCCGCTTCGGAGCCTATACGGCGCATGCCCAAATGAAGGAAAACTGTGTGGCTTAACTTATCTTGGCAGTTTACCTTCATTGTTCTAGGAACAAAATAGGCGATTGTTACGAAATCCCTCCGTGATAGCCTAGTGGGTAACATATTTGCCTGCAAATCTTAGAGTCTAGGTGCGAAGCCGGGTGTAGACCTTATAAGGCCGATGGAATACCTAATGGCGACACTGAACATAAAGCTCGAAACGTAGAAACCGCTTCGAATACTCCATTTTATGTGATCATAACTGCTTCAGGCTATACGCTTTTCGTGATGTTCTCAAGGTAAGAGAGAGCCACTCTTGTGACATCATTAAACAGCCCCGTGAAGTAATTGCTTAAACTGTTTTTACAACCTGATTCTTTTTCAGTTACCTGATTCGCTTCTGACGGCATTGTTAGGTCTTGATACGCTTGAAATTTGCCCACTGTCTTACGCCTGCCGTTTGGCTATACAGAAACATTGTACATTATTTCCATCTGGGCGCTAACTGGTTTTTGACAGCTTTATATCTAAACTGTGACATTATGGCACCATTCAGCTGCAGATATACAGAAGTTAAGTAACTTATAGTTCGGCGAAATAGATCAATGCGAAACTGAGATTTAGTTTACCTACCTGACAATTGATGTAAAATACATATGTATGTAAAATAATAATCATTACGGTGACACTTTGTTCATAGAATATTTCTTCGTATCTGTTGACAATAAATCACTGCCAGAAGCTGGCTTGTAAGACGTGTTCGGTCCTAACATATTCACACGGTGATTTTTAGGGAAAACGAACATAATTTTTTTTTTTTTTTTCCCACTTGGCATCGTGATGGCTATACTCTCGCGCTTTATGACGAAGTAAATACATTTCCTTATTTTTCTGTGTAGGATCGAAGACATTCACAGAAATTACGTTTTTTTCTTATAACCAACTTTTAATTGAGCCGAGCGGTATCACAGCGAGAAGGAACAAATCTAGTATTTCGAAAACTATCACAACGACCTACTACGAATGCCGGTGTTGCTGGTTAGGAGAGTGCGTCTGTTTTCTATAGAAACTCACTAAAGCCGAACGCGAGCGGCTCAAAAATTCCTGTGAAGTTCGTGTCCATCTCTATTTGGTCATAGGCTTCAGAAATGGCAAGCTGAAGTATAATAAGTGACTCGTCTACAACTCGCGGCCTTGGATAATAAGACTACACATAAATTCTAATAAGTCTTCGTTACTACACGTTTGTTCTAAAATTATATTATGAATGCGATAGGGTACAGAAAGCTGCGATATAGTCTCAGGCTCTTATTAAAACTTCGCTCTAATCAGGTTAAACACATGGAATTGCTAGCAGCGCGTTCGGTCCACCCATCACTCTCCATTAGGGACCGTTGTAGTAATTAAGGCCAGCTTGAACTGTGCTGTTTATTTATAGTATGGTCACCTTATACGGCCCGAATTTGCTGTTTTTTATATTGTGTCTTGGTAGAGCACTGCCAAGAGTGGCTAGAAATAGGTTTCAAACTTGTCATATAGTGCAGTTTCCCTTGTCCCTAACGTCCGCTAAACTCTACTTCCTGATGTTTACATTAAAGTTCTTTAGGCTCAATTTTTTTTTACTTGTTGCTAAGCTCGTACGCTGCCGGACACAAATAGGTTTTATTAATTTCATTATTTAAATACAAACTTCGCTTAGCTCAAAATGGATGCAGTGAAATCAGTCGAAATCGTTAACTTCGGCCATCGCCATAATCACGGACAGAGCAACGTGAACTCTGTACCCCAACGCGTAATCCCAATGTGATTTATGTGCATATTTAAAATTTCTCGTTAATTAGCTCTTTTAATACTAATGTGTGGTGTTCTGTCATCTCTATAAACGGAAGGCACTTGCCAGGCGTTTCTTTTTTTTGCCTGTCGCCGTTATACGTAAAGGGACAGTGCCAACAGCTATGAAATCGTACTATAGACTTTTTTTTTTTTAAAATTAAAATTCGAGGATTTTTCGATTTATTCGGCGTTGGTTTATTGTGGTTGATTCAGGCGTTAAACCAGGCGAAAACAGGCGATGCGCACTTTGCAAGTGGTTTTGTCATTGGTTGTTTTTACAAAATATATATGCATTGTCAAACAACTCTGCTACTATAGCAACAAATGGCTCAAGTTAGGCCTATTAACGGTACTAACGACATGTATCCCGTTTTGAACAGAGGAACACAGGCCCAAATCTGAGGAGAGACCCAGATTTTTAGCGATACGTTACCCGAGCCACTGTGAGTGTATTCCTATAAAACTAAAAAGAAATTTATCATACGAATATATGGTATCAAAATAGTTGTTGCTGCTCTTATCATTTACTAAATCTGGTATTCGAAGTAAATACTTCAGTAGCGAGTCCTAACATTATGTGGTAGGTTTTCCATATAGCCATGATTCTGAACTCCGCAAACGCCAGTCGTATTTCGCCGTAGCCGCATCTCTTACGAAAGTGTATTTAGCCAACATAGCCGCAGTAGCTTTCCTGATGGCGAGGTAGTCTGTCTGGCTGGCGAAGTGCTCGAGGCAACTCTGACTCGAATTTTACTTTGACGCAGTAGAAAGTTGAAAAACTTCTTCGGAGTTATATCCCTAGCCGGGACACAATGGCGTGTTGTTCCACATCAATACCAGACATCGAATAATCGCATATATTTACAGTTTGGAACTGCCTTAACCAAATCTGAGGGAAGTTGTCGCTGTTTTTTAGCTTATAACAAAGTTCCTTTATTCTTTTGAGAAGTAACTAGAGAATAGCGAGATACGGCTTGTTTTCTTCCAACGGCATAATATGTTAGATGTGATATAAGTACTCGCGTTCGGAACGTGGCGCGACTGAAGTCCGATTTTCAAAATTCAACAGCGTATGTTTATTCGAGACGCATCGCGGTCTATTTAATCGCAAAAAGAAAAATTTGCGTGAGATTATGATAAGCAGCCTTGCATGACTGCAAACTGTAATTGATATTTGTCAGTGTTTTTTTTACAAACAGAAAATTATTTTTCACAATTAATCGCTGTTATGAAGGTTACTTTTATTGAGGTAGTAGAATTTTTAAATTGTAGTTGCTTTTCCATGGGCTTTGTCATAGAATGCGTTTTCATTTAAGTTTCATGGGCTCGTTGCCCAGAGCTTGGTCTAATTGCGGAGAATGCCCACCTATGACAAGCCTTGCGAATCCAAGTGGATTTGTACGCTGTCTGCTTCGTACTCGTTCTTATCTGTGCCAAACGATGAATTGTAGTTCCTACCTCTTTGTAGGTTCTATCAGTAAGTTAAGGGAGCTAATTCTGTAATTTCCGCCCGGCATTAACATGTTCGCAGTGTATTTATGTATGCAACATAACAAGTGCGTAACAGTTTTGGTACAAGCTTTTGTTTTTCCCATCCCCCCCCCCCCAATACGCCCTATAAAAATGCATCTTATATACAATAAAACCTCGTTCTCTGATCTCTTCATAGTAAGAGTTCTGTGACGACATAAGACTGTCACTCGTCCGGAGCCTGCTGCTGCTGCTGATGTTAATTGCCTGCTATCTTTGTGTATGTGTGTGCATGCATAGAATGTCAAGCCGTAACTCTTCCCGACATGCTTCCTCGCTCCGCTCTGTCCGTCGATAAGAAAGAACAGCAAAAAACGTGAGCTTTGAGTGAGACGTACTCCAGTAACGAGTCCTTCTATCAAACAATTCATTTATTCGTACCTACTAAAAGTATTTCTTTGGTTTTTAGAATCATACTTGGCGCATCTTATCTTAACAAGGATTATTTGCTATCTATGCGCTCCCATCATACGTAACTTACTTTTTTCCTTCTGTGCGTCTGATGGCCCCTAGCAACAGAAGCAGCAACAGGCATTTCCGATCGCGGTACTCTTACTCGGGATAAGAATCACTTGGGCCAGGGTTCGCCAAGGGGCTCGGGGCTGCAGGGGTATCTAAATCCCTTACGTGATTCACGTAGCGCTCTTCGTTGCGAAAAAGTAATATTGCTTCGTTAATGGTATATTATTCAACAGCCACCAACGTCCTTGCAAACCAGCGACCGTAGGCGAAGTTAAACGTGGCTGGAAACGTTCCACATTAGCTACTAACCTGATGTATTTACGTGATCTGCTTCACATAGAAAGAGACCTCCTGACTAGTGAGGCGACACCTAGGCTAGCATCATAAGCCTATTGTCGCACACAAAGAAATTCTGTTCAAAGAGATAGTTCTCACAAGAAGATATTTTCTGAGTAAAGAATTCGTTTGTCGTTTGTCTCTAGCAGACAAGCTTAAAAGCCGAACTGAGAGCTACCCCTCTAAGCTGATTAAGGCGCAGACGCGAATCGCAGAGGCGAAATGAACAGGACCTGTTTGCGGAAAGAGTGATTACGAATTGATTTTATCGGATGCCTAAAAGTCTGACGATAAAATACGCCCTAGGGGAAAATAAATGCTACCAATGTGCCTCGCAGTGTCGGAGGGACACACATCGACGTTGCGTTTTTGCAAAGCCGAATGCTCACAGACATGTCACAGACTGATAATATCCAACGGTAACCAAGAGTCAAAAACTGTTTAGGCCGAGGATTGATAACAAAGACCTGATATGTAGGATAAGGTAACCTTCATTGCACGGAACGTAACGTTTTCCTTCGACCGAACCACGTAACTTATTCAGTTGATCGATCGTCTTGTATTTGAGAATGACAAAGGCACTTTCCAAGTTTAATTTAGTTCATTCAGTGAACTCTAACAACGAGAACGATACGCGTTCATGTTAAATCGCTCCGCAGTTTCGTACCAGTCATTGTAATTCCTTTGACTTATGTGTATCATACTAACATATTATATTTAATGTCAGTGTAGGAACGGGTTATCTGAAACCACATTGAAGATTTATATGCGAAATACATAACTGAAAGGCCGTATTCGATTAAAAATGGCCAGTAGTTTTTTATCATTATCTCGTTCGGTTCTTGTTTCACTCGCGCATCGCCATCCTGCCTGAGGGGATACCGTAAGCTTAATCGCATTGGTCACACAGCGAACTTAATTACTGTCAAGTTAGTCAGAATTAAGCACTGTAACCCGCAGTGCATAAACATTTGGACATTTTTGGCACTAAGTAAAAAAAAAAAAAAAAAAAAAAAAATTAAAACCTCCTAATTGGCAACACGAATTCGGGGGCTCATGAATACCTGATATATTTTTATATAATAACAAACTAAGCCACGTTCAATAGCATTAAGACGGTATAAGAATGTGTGATAATTTACATAAGAAACCGTCAATTGTCCTCAAAATCTTACAAGTTCGCAGGTGGGAGATAGGCGAAGTGGCCATCCTGATTCGATGCATTCATTTCATTATGTTCATAAAAACGAAGAGAAAACTTGTGCTATAAGTTGACCAACCGTTTGTAGATTGCCGCGGCCACATTTCTCAATTGAAGATTATTCAACGAATTGTGGAAGTTCGCCGAAAGGAATCTCATTGGTAGGCATAACTCCTTTGACTATGATCAAATTAGCGCGCTCGGTGCATCTCTATCAAAGCGAGTGCTCGAATAGCTGCTCACTGCAGTGACATGGTCGTGCTATTCTGACGCCAGACTTTACGTTGTATTGCAGAAATTTCCCCCTACTGATGATCTGTGGTCCTCTCGTTTGTCTTCGCTTCCGCCGTATCCCGTATCTAGGCCTTCAGCAATTAATCTTATTGATCTCAGTTTATCTATAGAAGAGTGCAACGCTTAGTTTGTTGAAGTAGCAAGGCCTGATGCGGATCGTCATGAAACGAAATTTCTTGTCGCAAATAAAAATTAATGAAATGCTATAAAACGTCTCTATTTGTCGTAATCATTGTTGACGGTTTTGGCTGATGATGGTGAAGGTCAAAGGACATCTTTAGTACGAACTGCCGCAGAGCTCACCACTTTCGAGAAACCGGAAAACTGCAGATTTCAGTATCCTGGTCTCTAACTTGGAAAGTTCTTCAAATTTCCAGGTGAGCCGTTGCTCCGATCCGAGCCGGCTCCCGATCATGGAAGTAAGTCAACACAACAAAATTAAGTAAACATTTTCTGACCTCTATTTCAGTATATTCGAGCACCACATAACCTTTAGTTGTTGTATTGGCAAAAAAAAAAAATTTGAATTGAGGAACCGTTTACAAATGGCTATGCAAATTCTTTCCTTGATTGGCCTATTGGGTCTCTGAATCAGAGGCCGGCATACTGATAATGCCAGCGAGGAAACGTCGTTGCGCCCCCATTCTTCGCAGTAAAATGTGGCCATTACTATAAGAATCCCACAGTGAGGCATGTGACTAAAACAGAGTGTAAGATACCTTTGAGACAAGGCACCATCGTAATCCGGACAGCGGGTTCGTTTTTTACCTCATTATATTAGCCTACATCTCTAGCTAAAGGCCCGACGGATGGACACCTAACGAGCACACCATTGACCTAACTAGTTCTGCCACTGAATGCTCACATTCACACATCAAAAATGGCAAGACTTCAGCTGACCTGAAAAAAATTGAAACAAAATAATATGTGCAGGTAAAAAAGGCTCACTCAATGAAAAAGATCTGCGAGTTGTCTATTCTAGAGCTCTTAAGCAAAACACATGTAGAAGTTCCCCATGCAATGATCATAGATCCATCAAGTTCGTAAAATGAACATCTATAGGTCTATTTATGCGATCAAGCAACATCTTTTGGGGCAAGGGCTTTTGGAAGCTATGCACACAGAGTAAAAAAGCTATTTACTTTCAATCATTTACGGAGAATACTTACGGATTTAGTTGTTGAATGCCGGTATTTTTGTAAGAAGATGTATAAACATTTTTATGCCAAATTTATTGTAATCAAGTTACGACAATGATTTATGCGGTAACAATGTGGTAGGTATATCTATAGCGCACGTTTTCTAGATGAAATGCTATACTACAAACTTCTGCCCATTGCGCTATATTTATTTAAGTCCACTGCCGCAACGACAGGGAGTGCTGAATTGATTTTTCAAAAGGACACTGTAAACACCTCTGTACTTATTACCGTGTAAGTTACGATCGTTGAACGAAGAGACTTGACAAGTTGTAAATAAATTCAAGTCATTTTTCTAACGGTTTATACTGGAGTTTCAGTTGGGTAGAAAAGGGTAAACATTTCAGACAGTTGTTGTGATGATTCAGCATATTATGTTACGGCGCAGCTTTTTATGTGAATGTTGCGCTCGTTCATAGCAGTAATAGCGCCATCAAAGGAAATGCATCATTTCCTGCTGAAATTATATGACCACGACCACGACGGTTGATGGTTGCAGGTTCGGAAGTTTCGGTTCATGTGATTATAAGTACTTATACGGCAATCAAAATGTGTTTATCACTCGTAGCGTGTCACCTGCTTCATTTACTAAGTAACAATTAGATACAATGGCCGTTTACAGCTTCGGATGACGGAGTTGTCACATAACGGGCGCCCGTTGCAAACGTGTAGTAACGCATCACATATATCTGTACGCAGACGAAGTCCTGTATAGCACTTGGCGGATGCAGACGCTGCTTTTGCTGACGGATCAGAAGGACTCGTCCTTGATAGGCCATTCGTGCGAGAACTTAGCTGTTAAAATGTAAATTGAGCATAAACGTAAATAAACGTAAAGAGCATAAACGTAGAGCATCTGTCGCTATCCGCATACGCCCTACCTCATAGCTGTTCTGATCGTCTATACGATACAAAGGGGATCGTCGGGTCTGCTAACGAAAAAAACAAAACGATGTCGTGACTTTTTTCATTTATAGATTAAACGACGGCATAAAAAAGGCTTTTTAACTTTGAAATAAATTCGTTTAGCTCTCTTAACATGTTATCTAGTCTAATCGTAAGAATAGTAACAGTAAGTGAGCTCGAACAAAGTTAGTGGTAGATCTTGCTCCAGCCCACAATGGGAGATTGAGCTCCTTGAACCATTGAAACTATGTCGATCCACCATAGAAACATCTCATTACATTATGGGCTGAATAGCCTTTCTTCGTTATAGGTCTCTGTTAGCGTTTGTCAGATAACGCGTTGTAAAAAAGGTTTTCTGGCATTGCCACGTCACAAGCCGCATTGGCAGCTCAATATTATAATAGAATGTAATATAGGGGCAATGTTTATTTAGGTGCGTATTTTTATTTACAGCGAAATTTGCAATAATATTCATAGTGTGTGTGTGGCTGTTGAGAATTTTCCAGGTTTTTGTTCCAGTTGGTCCAAATGTTCCATAATAATCCATAAAATTTTTATTCTTTAAAATTGGTTTTCAAATATTGCTAAACATTTACACCGAGTAATTTAAGGACTTTCACTTTTGTCTTGAGCGTGTACAGTCCTGCTAGATTTGCTTTTTTTGAGGTTTGACCACTTATTATTACCAACATCAAAATTCTAAATTCAATTAATTGTATTAACAAGATTCACTTAGCCTTTTCTTCTATAAAATATTGCTAGTTTCAGACGTCGCTGTTATATATCTGATGGGAGCAAACCATGCACTCGCTAAAGAGTTTATTTTAACTCTGATGAGGATGCGTCTAAACACCTTCGTAATAGCTATTCTAGAGGCTAATCCTAATATTCCCGCAATAACTGGAAGACAAACCACATCTTCATCGCCGTCTTCATGGCTTCACTTTGACACATCGTGCACGGTCATGTACTTCGCGTTTTTGACAACGCAGCACTTCCTACAGCAAGATGATAAGTGTCGCGAAGATAGTTTGAAGCACCGATATTTAATTTAGCTTCATCATCGAAAGCGCACTGAATATAACATTAGTTCCACTATGTTTTTTTCGGAAACTTTGATTCGCAACGTATCGTATGTTTACTTTACGCGATGCGTTGCTGACCCAGTCGCGTAGATTACAACAATGGGGAATTCATGAAGCCACGGCACCTGATGGCCCCGCACGAAAACCTCAACCTCTTACAGAATCAGCATATAGCAATATTGGCTTTGATCATTATTTACAAGCACTGAATACACTTTTTGGTAGTAGGATATTGTTGATGGATGACATACAACTTCACGGGTTCTGAGCGTACCATATCGTCTTGACGCAGACGTCACCTAACCATATGGATCAATAAGATGACCATTCTTTTTACTGATGCGTTTACCCGTCATTCTTTCAGTTTATTCAGAAGTTACTGAGCATTGCCGCTGTAGTTGCATCGTTGACCTAACTTAGTACAACTTACTTTCCAATATAGCTGATGCATCGTATTTTTCTTACGACGCAAAATAGAAGCATAGTTGTTATTGAATCAGTTTTGATTCATGGTTTGAGCAATTGAAAACAGTCTCAACTGGGAATTTCTACTTTGTAGGAGTTCAGAGATTCAATCAATATTGAAATCTATGAAAAACAATACAGTATTATCAAAGCTGACCATTGTTTACAACACTTCACGCTAATCATTTTCAATCGTATTTTCCAGCTCGGCGCATCCTAGGCCAAAAAATAGACATCAATCTAACCTTTTACGTATTGAAGACCTGCTTTATAGCCCTTAAATAGATTACTGTTTGCGTAGGACTGCAAATGCCTACGTATGTGTTTACATAGCTTGAACGTATACTCAGTTGAGGTCGTTTCTTACGACTGGATTGATGGCAAAGACTGCATAGTTGCACCTTAGGCAAATAGTATTTTTGTGTATAACTGTGTACGGATAATTGTGCTTTTTTTATAATCTCCATTTGAAAGTAACTTTTGCGGGATGCCCAGGTAGTACTCAACGGTTGTACGACTGCTAGCAGGTAACAACAAAAAACAGGAACACCAATACATTCCTGGAGGAGCTTGAGCGGCGTGTGCTTGATCATCGTTTATTTGTGTATAAATATTCCATACTCGGACTATCAGAGGGTAGCTTGGGCCATTTGAAGTGGCCCTTAGCGCTGCCATATTTATTGATACAGACACTTCTAATTTACCATTTCAGCTGACAACAAGCATATAAACAATGAACGTCCAACTTATCTAAGCACTCCTCTGTTTTTACCATTAAAAATAGTAATAAATAAGCCTACGATCAGTTACCACAGACGAACAGCGACGTATGCGAATGTGTGAGAAAATTACTGCGATTCTATAATTGTTGGAATTAAATCTTTCGCGTAACGTACACAGCAAGGTAATTACCAGCCGGCCAAAAGCAGACGAAACGAACGGAAACAAAGAGATACCATCGAGACGAAAATTCAAGATTATATTATAGTCATAATGGCTAGAGCTCAGAAGAAACATTTCGACAAAAATTAAATGCATAAACCAGCGCAGTATAATTGCCTATGTTAACCATAATAAACATCATCATCTTACGCTTCGTATCATCTATGTATGTATGTATGTATGTATGTATGTAAACCAAGATATATGACAACACAGAGATGTAAAGGGCACTTCACTTATCGGTTTGAAGAATTCTCTTCATTTGTCTGCCTATTTCGCCTTTATTGCGCCAAATCATTTTGTATCTTGAGATATACGTTCATGCCGAGAACTCGTCTATAGAACAAACATAGCAACAGCTTTTAGCGGGCAAGGCTTTTACAAAAGAGCTTGTGTAAAAGTTGTATTCTTTTTTCAGGCTCAGATTCTAATATTTGTCTCTTTATTGCCAGACACATCATTAGTAACTTATCTTTTAATATAGTTATTAGAAATAAGCTACGTTATTTAAGTGTATCATTAAGTATTCAACAAAATTTATTAGTATGGAGACTCTTGAGAACGTTTCTATGTGTCCTCGCCATAAAAGAGGACTCACAGTATGTGTATGAAGCACCTGCTTCCAAGTATGTAGAGCTAAAGAAACAGATATTTTGACCCTAACCTCTTACGAATACAAAACTCGAATTGATTTAATTTTTTCCCAGGCCATCGCATTGATTTGTACGTTGTGTACTTACACTAGTGATTGCTCGTATAAATCGACTAAATCCATGTCTACTTCAAAGTAAGCAAAAAATAAACGCTATTTTTCGATCTACTACATACACCCTTAAAGTTCCTCAAGTGACACCTCACGCTATGCAGGTACTCGCTTTTTTTTTATCGCAAGATTGTGATCAACAGCATTGTGATCGGTGCCTCTATCTGGCAATGTTCGTATACTATCCAGAAGTATCACCCAGAAAGCAAAACGAAAAAATGTTTCAACTGCTTATCCGCGAATTCTAGCGACGACTCATTTCTATCTTTTTATCGTCTCTTTATGCAATTTTTCTACGTCTCTGAAACTGCTTATTCAGTTATTCCGAGTTTTGTGCTGAGCTTGTCTGCCAATTTGAGGCCCTTTTTAATCTCGAATGAAATGTTACGAGAGCGAGGCGAAACCGGGAGGGCAAAGAACAGCGACTGCGTCGTCATCTAGCGCTTGCTGTACCTCTCTCGAGATGCGGACCTGTAACAATCCGACGAAGCTGTGCATACAACGCAGGCTTGTCGAGACCGTATGGGTGACGAGATTCGCTCTCGAAATAGGTGTACAGAGAGGTTCAGAAAACGTCGTGCATCCCTGAGCCTGAGCTAACCGAGTGCCACCTTTTGCGAAGATAGAAAGTGGAGAACCTGCTTTATCTGGACTGTCGTCTTGGGTGGGCTAATTGTAGCTAGCACCCACTTCTATGATTAAGAACGCTTCAACTAACAATTTTTGGCAATAACTGGAAGCATTGGGACATACCACGCTGCTTATTTCGTCAAAACAAAATCATCTCTGAGGAAAAGTACTCGAAAATAACGTGCATCAAATTAAAAAATAGAGAACAAATATCAAAAAGTTTGATTCTCTGCTGCAGGACATCAATGCCCGTCCCGCTTGACGGCCTGCGCTTGAGATCATACATTGAACTCCTTCATAATGGGTGTCCAGCACAGCCCACACTAATTGAACACTGTCCAACTAACGCAAAGCATCAGTTCCGATCAGTGGGATAGTTGGGGAAGCCGGTTGGCGAAGCCTGATGCGCATCAGTTGCATGTATAGGTATTATACATATACTACTATAGGACTTGCAAGTACCCGCATACAACGGCTCGTTGATCAGCAAGATCGGTGCGGCCAGACCGGTCCGCTAAAGGTTGATTCGCCTTACGTAGAGCGCAGAACCATTTGGTATAATACGAAGCTGGATTTGCCGCTCCGACAAAGTTCGCCAAAATTATAGATCCTCTTGATCTTAAATAGAGTAATTGTAATCGAGCTCCAGTTCACTCATTAGGGCCTATTTGATATTGATGAAGCTTTCGAAGGATTCTCTCTTCTGAGCAAGTCTGAGCTTATTCAGAGAGCAACACCCGTTCCAGTCGCTCGTCGCAGGCATGATCTCCACCTCGTATCGAACCAAGACAGGCTCACGTCAGTAATGTCGTACTCTCTGTATGACTTGGCAGCGGGGCAACTGCTGGTCCGCCGCTACACGCGCCATTCTCTCCAGCCATTCGGTCGGCCCACAATCGACTAAATCGAAGGTTCCTGCCCCTGCAGATTGCTCGTTTTTGAAGAGTTTGCCCTCCGAAAATCGACGACGAGCCAGATCGTCTATTTTTTGCTTTCAACTTCTGCCACTGAATTCGCAGCAGTCCAGTCTCTAGTGGCTGGCATTTAGTCAGCCGGCCGGAACTGGAAACACTTGTTATAACAATATATTTTCAAGTCGGTTTCAATATATACGATATTTTTTTCTTCCAGAGTCACTTTGAAAAATCGACGATTTTTTAACAAATCTTTTCCTCTACACAACAGAACGACCCAAATGAAAAATACAAGATGAAACATATGTTTCGTTTGCCCTACTTCGACATGAGTGTTAGGATTTAAACCACCAAAGCCCACAAGACGGGAGTTTACAATGCGGACAGAACTGACCAGTTGTCAAGCGTGTTGATCGCTCTGTGTATCATTTATACTCACCCCTGTGACACCGTACGTATAAAGTTGGGTCAGCATCTTTTCAAGCGTTTTCAGAAAGGTTCAATTGTCATTTTTATGTACAGTTACCTAGAGCTTCAGTTTCAATGGGTTGCCTAGGTGTGTGTAATGTGGTACGACTCCACAGCCGTAGACGCGTCGGCGCAACTACCAACTGGGACCATCACACATAGATTTCCACTTGTTAATTCAGTTATTCGAGCTCTTTACTCCGAAGTGACCGGGTCTTACGATCAAGACCCATTTGTGGTGGTTTTTTTCCATATAGCTCGAGCCTTCACATCGGATTTACATTTTGAACTTGGCCGATTTCGATACGATCGAGAGGACATTTGTTCACGAGGATTTATTCGCAACCTAACTCGACGAATCTGTAGCTCGATAAATTAGAGTACTTTATTTGTACACATTAATTCGAATGGTGAAGTTGTTGGTTGTGTCAGGTAGTTTTTAGGTTTTACGAGATATGATCGCCCTAACTGTGATCCCGTAGAGTGTTTGCTTTCAGAGCGGAGGCATGGAGGATTTGAGAGACAACTCAGAGAGAAACGAAGCAACGCCAATCAAAATGAGGTGCTTGACTTATAGCAAACTTGTGCTTATCTAGACATCGTCTTTTCCTGTATACAATAGGACAGTCGTAGTAGTACGAACGTATTGTACCAAAATTGAACTAAATAAAAACAACAATAGTAATAATGTCCTAAAGATCGGTTTGGTGACAGGAGCCTTCCGTGTCGCGTAGATTCAAATCGTATGTCAGAAAAGGACCATTTGTGCGTGTTTCGCATCGGCGCTCGCAAGGCGCAAAAATGTCGAGAAATCTGATGGTTGGAAAAACGTAGACGACGATCACTACAACAAGGAAATGTGTGTTTCGCTAGACGTCACCCGATTCTACTATCCCAATGTGAACTCTGTATATATAACACTAATACTATGCGACAATGTCTTCCAGCATGGTACGTAGTTAATCTGTGGAAAGTTTAAGATGGCAAAGAGCGTAAAACAGGGGTGGTTGTATTCAGTATTTTGATAGAAATGGCTTGGGCCATCAATAGAACCAAAGCGGTTCTATTCTGGATTATACTGGACTATCTGAGTTTGAAATGCGCACGTGCGGTATGTTAGGCCACTCACAATAAAGGCCCCATAACGAAGTCCAGGAAATGTGAGTCCGGAGTCGTTACAACTTCAAATACTCAGTGTCTTCAGAATGTTTTAAAGTACCAGAGATCAGTAAGACAATTCTACCCTTTGTATCAACAATCTTCAGCCTAAAATCAGTAGCAGACAAACGGTGTATTTTATCCGTAATGCTCTTATGGGCATAGAAACAAAAAAAAAAAAAAAAACCGTTTTGATCAAGTTTTGTAGGGACCGAGAATGACGTTAAGCATATTAGTAAAATGTATTTTTTGCTCTGCATAACCGTTGCCTTGCAATGTCCACGTCAACTATACGAAAGATTCTATGACGTGGGCATTCATTTCGTGGTCGACGTCTAGCCCACTGGAACCTGGGCATATGAACATATTAAGCTATACAGGTGAAGAAAAAGAAGACTAATGGCGACTTGCTACTGATTTAGATATTTACTTCAGGAACGCTATGCGTAGATAACTCTCCGGCCGATACGCCGTTAGCTTGTCCTTCCGCAATAACACGACGCCTTTAGGTGCTAATGAAATTACAGCTTTGTTTCGGTTTAAAACGTTCTTATCAGCCCAATTCAAAAGCAGTGAATTAACTCCAGGCTGCCAGTGACGAAATTGCACGGTATATCTTTAAGGGGTTGGCTGAAACGACACCTCTAAATTGTTGTTAAGCGATTTGACCCGTATTCGTCTAATTCAGGTCGTCACGCAAAAGTCAACTTCCGTATCCGGGTCTAAGATTCAAATGGTATAGAAAGCAGACCATCGAAACGGGGTTTCAGTAAACGTTGTTTTGTGTTAAGGACCAAATCTTTTGCTTAATGTAACTACAGTGCTCTTCTACTCGAAAATTATTGATCGTTGGTATCTACAATTTTTTTAACCTCTAAATAGTTTTGAAGTGATCGTTTAGATTTTGGCTTTGTTTGTAGCGCATATCTCCGATGCAACGCTTTTAACGGTCGCCTAGAAGATGAAACGGTAAGTCTTCCGTATGACAAAATATTCATTTAAAAATCTAGTACTTATTGCAGTTATGATATTGCCAGCGGGGTCTCTTCGACTGAGCAGATTGTAGGTACATCAGAATTATTCCATATTATATTCAACGCAAGGTTCTCCTCTTTGGAGAGAGGTCGATAGACCTTCATGTATCAGGAAAATATATACCGGAGAAGGTATGGCGTAAGATACGTTAGTTACTATATTGTTTAGGTGATTTAATAGCAACTCTCAGATGAAATTATAACGTACAAGATTCAAAAATAGTTGGTAAGTCTTTACCTAGAAGCTTGGTCGTAGCTTTCGATATATACTTTCATCAGTGCTATGATTTTATTTCAGACAAGGTAGTGAGACAAGGTAGAATGGTATACTTTATTGGACGAGACGTAACAAATGACCTTCTCCGACCTCGTTTTAAGCTTGGAACCAGCAAAAACGGTGGAAGCTAGTAAAGTGTACATCGTAACTCTTACGCATGTTTATCTGTAATTCAACGCGAATCATAAGCTTTATCCGACGCTAGCCTAGCTCCATTCAGATCTCAAATCTATCTCTCTGAAGTATTCAAAAACAATGTGTTACTTGTTTCAGTTGTCCTTTTTTTTTCTAACGTGATTCCATTAAAAAAATCTCGGCCCGGACATTGTTTAAAATCAATGCGAGCTACTGTCACAGTGTGCCTAATATTTAAAAACAAAAAACAGACCTAGTTTAAGTGTCGACAGCAGCTTCTTTCGTATGATAACTCTGCAGTTTTGGCCCATGCGCGATTGGTGGGAAGCGTTTGTTTTTAACAGAATTGATATATCATTCCTGCTCTCCCAGAGAAACTACATGGTCTTCAAGGACCCATTCCCTGATTACAGCTCAGCAGCGTTGCGGTAAGCACTTTGCAGGTCTGATAATTTTGGTCCAATTGATCGAATTGGTTAATAGATACTAGTCCCCAACATCGAGTCAGTCGAGGGAATGCTAATAACGAAATTGGCCGACAACTTTGATTTTTTAGAATAAGTTTCGACAAGTTATGCTAACAAATAGCTGGCCGAGAAGTCAAAATGTAGCGGATAAATCGGAACTTATTAGTGTAAATGATTTATTCAGAGCGAAGACAACACTTATATAGGATCAAGCTACTATCAGAATGTAGCAACGTTTCAAAATTCAACCGAATATACAAAATTCAGCCTTTCTTAGATGTCGATGGTCCAATTAGGTGCCTAAAAAAAATTAGGTGACAGATTTTGCACATATGCGACAACAAGCAGTTACACAGTTACTTATCCACTGGATATATTCGATCAAGCGGTCTCCGCAACTGAAGTTATTTTCTATCATACACACGAAAAACACTTTATATATGGCAATTTATATATATATGGCAAATATATGGCAAATTCACGGTGTAACCAATAATGGAACTTAAGCTTTTCGACTTAAGACAGTTTACGTACGATCGTTCGCTACAGGTCAGAAGCCAACGGCGGTCAAAGGTTATGGGCATCTGCCCATAACCTATAGCCCAGTTGGTTTGTCGACCTACGAGCTTCTTTTGGCGTCAAGATATCTGTACATCGCCTATCGTATGTGTGGCCTGTATGTAGTGTCGAATGATGCTACGACATTCAAACAAGTGTTAGAACTCACTATTGCAAAAACGCTGATGTTCAATCAGACCTTGGTCAAAGTGGATCTTCAGCGTACCGTATGATTGAGCAGTTTTTGGGAAGGACTGGTGCAGTCGGCTAAAAGCCCGTTCGTGAGGTGCTAGGTGTCGATATTTCATTGTCCTCGTTGTAGAAAAGCAATAATAATCATCTTCTCACAACTGTGGTATCAACGACTGATGACACCCAGGCGCTATACGCGATAAATCTGTTCTATAACTGTCGTATTAAACTAAGCGTGTTCCTAATCCAAGCTAAGATGCTTCGGTGGTTATTTTTTAATAGTATCACCAGTACAAGATCCACGTTTTCTATAACACTGTTTCAAATTAGCAATAAAATCGTGTATAATTGCTCCCATATTTCCATATTGCTTATCAACAAAGTGTTGATAAGCTTCGAGTTAAAATTAACGCGATGATTTTTTTTTGTGTTTTAAAACAATTAGCAACTAGCAAACTAAATGTGTTCTGCCTTAATCTTTTCCTTTTCTCTGGGTTGATGTGGTAATCCCGTCGTCGTTGTAATCAATGAGCGAAAAACCCTAACTCTCTCTCTGATTGAAGCTAAATGAAAAGCGTTAAATGATCCATGCAGAGCCCGAAGCGGATGATAATCAGATGACACTAGATCCGAGGTAAACGGTAGACTCATTAAAATGTTCCATTCGGGTATCGTCCAACTGTTGTCGTATGTGATACACTTTTCATAACGCCTGATCAATTGCTGTGAAAATGGTGCAATTTCGTCACATTTCGAGATAAAAATATGATCCAGTAAATTCTTTTACGGCAGTTCGTGTAGTGTTCAAACTTCAAGTTCCTTCTTGAAGCCAGCTGTCTTCAAGCGGTTTATAATTGGTAGGTGTAGTATCTTTAACTTGTGATATCATGGTTATTCACGTGATGTTACGGTCTTGGTTAACTTTCGTAGTTACTTCCTAAACTTTTTTTCGTAGCTGATTGACATCGAAGTTTCCGGAACGCAAGCGACAGAACAATATTTGGGCCATTTTTCCGATCATCCATCTCAACCATAAACAACATAGATTTTTTTTTATAGGTCCAGGTAGCATTTGTGTTTTTCTCGTAATTAATTTCTACCGAAATTTAATTTGAAGTCTGAGTAAAGGCATCCAACAATTTTACTCGCATTCCTTCTACTGTTGAATTTTGGTTTTCAAATGACACCAACGCCGACCAACACTACACAAGGTATCGTACTATACAAGGTACGAGACCTTAAGGTCATCTACCTAAAAGAACCATCGTTACTTCTTTAATACCTGATTGTTAGATCGGAAAAAAGAAATCTAAAATTTACCATTAAGCTGGCCGGAGTCATGCTAATATGATTCTACCTTGCCATATAAAAATATAAGCACGTAAGTGTATTTCTCTTAATTTCCTTTTCCTACTACATATTGCTAATCTGTAGATAGCTGATTCGTGACAAAGCGTTGGTACAATCATTATGCCATTGTGCTCCGGATCAATTCATGGAAAATATTGAAGCTTAATTTAAATAAGTGGTAGAACGAAGGGCCATGCAACGATCCGCACATAAAAGTAGAAACATTTGACATAGTGCAACGGCTAACACGAATGGCTAAATTTCAGCCAGGACCATTTTGCTTAACTTGGTTTCGTTAATAAGACTGCTCATTATAACGTGCTGCAATTAGTAACGAGAGAGTTGTTTTATGGTGTACCATTCGTGTCTTACAATTGTTCAGCTTTTAGTAGCAGAAATCTTGTTGTCCTACATTCTTACCCTTCTAATGCACATATATCTACGAAGCACCTATTTCAGGTTTTATGTCTGATGATGCTGTTAAGGATCGCTCTAGCTGGCTGGTACCCAGCGCAAAGCTTACCTGGCAAAAGCTGTTTTGGGAAAAAGTTTTCTGGATTGTGTATCTGTGCAGATAGTTCCAATTTGGTGAGCTTCGATGCGCTTGTACGACAACTAACACGACTGATCAAGTCTTTCCACCAGCTCAACATAGATATACGATTTATCTTACAAAATATTAAATATGTCTGAAAAATGTGGAACGAGGCTGTGACGAAAATCGCTGCTAGGTATTATTTTTTACTCCTATATATAAAACGGTGAGTGCTGAACTGCTAATCTATCGACTACGATTGTCTACACGTATATCGTGAGCTTCTGTTCCTACGATTAAATATGTTATCTAGTACTCGTTTTCAAAGAAATCGAGCAATATATATATATATATATATATACATAGAGCTGCACAAAATATTCATCAGTGTTTACAAATAAGAAAAGGCCTGATTAATTTTCCTCTGTTTTATTACGAGCTTCAGCATCATCCCGCTCCTTTCGAGCGTCGTAACTCAATTTGTTGATCCCTTTCGCGACGTGGTCGAGTTCAAATTGAATCTATGCTACGCCGACTTGACAGGTTGTATAGGTATTGTATGACGTTTTAATCTTCCGTTATTGTATCTTTCGCTTCCTACAAGACGGTTTCTAGTGTACGTTGTGTGTTTATGATAGCCGTTAGACTTCCTCCGTTCATGGCGACCATTGAGCTAGCCGTTCGAGCGTTTCGACACACGTCTTCGCCGGGCGATCGTAGCCATCCTGTACCAAACAGTTCCCGAAACGTGCTACGAAACTGCTTGCTCATACCACAATATATGGCAAAATTAAAAGGGTAACTAACCATAAAAAAGAAATTTACGACAACCATGAGAGCGTTGAGCGCATCGTAGGAAATCCGCAAGTGACAATTGTTATTGAGAACGTGCAGAATAACGGCGGTCGTGTTCGGTATTTCGGTGGCGAGGAAAACCGTCACAACGACAATTAACATAAGCGTAATACCAGTATGTGAGTCATTCCGGGGATTCCTACTGCCTTCACTGTTAACGATAGCGTTCGACGAACTGCCCATCGAGTGCATGCTGACGAAGCCCGTCGTCAAGGAAGGATCGTCCTTTCGGCAAAGTTTCTTCTTTGGATTTTTGCTCCTGCTTTCGCTGCAATTAAGAGTCCGTAAAAGTTGAACTCCCATCTTCGCACTGCCGATTCGAGTGCTGTTCGACATTTGGAGCGTTAACTGACTGAGCAAGCCCATAGGATGACTAGTGTCATCCTTAAGGAGTTTGCGCTTCTTCAGTTGGGCCTGTTTGAGGGCGCGGAATAGCAGAATATTGAGAAGAACCAGCATTGCGCACGGAACGAGGTTAACGAAAAGTGCCTTAAATGTAAAGTACGCGTTGTAGTAGATGTGCGTCGTGAAGAAATGCACTACCCATGGTGCATTACGTTTATCACATACAACCACCTGTAAATAAACAAGAACGGTAAATAATATACGAAGGGAAGGAGCTACGTGTTGAGATATGTGCGTTTGTGATGACTGGAGTCAGCCAGAAAGAGATTATAAATTGTAGTGTTTACATTAGGACCGGCCTTTACTGTATACTGTTGGCCTAATCTATTGCTAAAGTAGCAATAAATAGCTGTTCAGTTTTAACAGAGAGCTTTTGTATAGAAATTTTCATAGGAAACTAATATAGGAGAATATATATAACAGCGAACTAATATAAGTTGCACCTCTCCAGTAACCTACATTGCCCCTAGATAGAGTGCTGAGATAATGTAATTTAATGGTTCATCCATGGTGACTGTTTCTACGTTATGGTACGACTTCACTAAAAAGGCAGGTTGTGTCTGCATAACGGGAGTTTTGCAATGCAAATGCTGCACGTAAGCCCCCTGTGATCTATTACTAAATTCGAAAAGTTGGGGCTGTTAAGTTAATGTTTTTGACTAGCTATGTCAAAATATTAAATAAAATTAATGCTAGCACTAATGGCGTTTGTCTTTGAGCAATCTAGCTGAAATAGAGGCTAGTAATGAAACGTTTGCGTAAATTCGTACGAAAATGAACATTATAGCAATTCAGATTCCGTAATTGTCCTACCATTTCACTTATATATAAGGGGCAAGTAATGTAAGACTGCGGAGAACGTGCGCCCACGTAGTTTTAACCGCTTTTCAATCTATTTCGCTTGAACGTCTAAAAACTTATTGGCTGATTATTTAGCTGAGATCCATAATAAAATAATATGCCGTCAGGATTCAGTATTATCTAACAGAAAGTTGTTGCAGAAGTTCGTCTCGGTAGACACAAAACATAAAATGCCTGTACGAAATAAATGCCACATCGGTGGCGCGCGTCAACCTCTCGCGAGTGAGGTAACATGCGAGCTATCAAAGTACTAATATCGTGATACACAGCACCGCTATATCCAATAGGCACTCTCACGCCATTTTGTCGGTTGTTTCATGCTCCCCTCTGCCGGTAACGTACCGGAGATTTAATCAGTACAAAAGGGGTTAGTTCGAAGAAGCGGGTACGGTCAAAGATTATGCAAAGCTATTGAGAGGTTAGCTCGTTAGCATTGCACAGGTATGAATATTTCTTACCTGCTCTTAGCAGGACGCTTCTCTAATTACCTTTGAATTTGTATTCAATTTTGGACAAACTCTGAACTATGCACAGTTTTGTGTGGGCAGATTTAGAAGACGATCATAGCTAACGCCTTAAACTATACCGTAAACGATTCTTCGCGCCGCGTAAATGAGCCTCTTTAGAGGAAAACTGGTCCCCATATATTTCCATGTTATTAATCTGCAAATTGTTCCACCTGGCTTTTCAATTGAAAATAATCAATCACATTGACAGGTTTTGCTCTAGTTGTTGAAATAAATGTTTATCTGTCGAAATAGTCTACATGTACGAAAGGAACCGTTTCTGACATGGCTAAATTCTATGAAACTGGCAGACGATAACTTCAACAGACAAGTTTCATTTATTACATCATCACTAGGAAAAAAAACTCAGACGATCAAAACGTGTATGTAAAACGTTAGAGCTCAGAATTGCAATCGTTTCTGGGCTTGTTGAACAGAAGCCAAAACGGTTAATTACTTACATGTGTGTTGAGTGCAACTAGCCAATAAATATAACTTTAGCAAGCTCCCGTTAGGGCAAATGGCTCCCCACCAAGAGAACACGACGAAATTTACCGGATCTTTGAAACGGCAACCTGACGGCTGAAGCATGTTACGCAAGTGCACGTTTTCTGTACGTATTTTGTTTCCAGTTCGGCCACGCAAGCACGTATACACACGCTGTTCTAACATCAATCAGCGACACAACAACATTTATTACCTTATTAGAATATAGAAAAAATGCACCGAATTTAAGTTGGGAATAATACAGTTCAATAAAATTTGTGGCTCCATTCTACTATACATATCTAAGCGATTTATGGGTCAGCTAAATTGGTCTTGGAGTTTTCTACGTTTTAAAAAAAAGGTAATTTTTCGTTTTGTCAAATGGTAATACCCGTGTCCACTTGAACGTTTTTACTTATAAGGAATAAATTCTGATTCTCCAAATCGAGCATACGTTCTGTGGGAACGAGAATACAAAAAAAGTTTCTCTATTTTGCTGTTCGTACGAACTATTTTCTTATTAAACTATTAATTTTGACGTAGGCTACGAGTAGCATTGGGACCTGGCATTTAGACAATGTTCAAATCAGAATTCAATAGTTTTTACCCTAAACGATATCGGACATTGCCAGAAACCTGTTCCTTCCTAACGGGCACTGATTGAGGCCAGCGGAAGTCAATGAGTGAAGTGTTTGGAGATATCCTGCGTACCGTTGAGACATGAATCCAACTCGAACCATAATTAAGAACTCAGGATTACGTAATATTCAACCACGCGTTCGACGTCTGCAAATAGCCAAGAGAAAGCCGGGTCCGCCAATGATACACACTAATATCGCTTCTTACGAAAAATATAAAAAGCCGATAGACCCAAACTAGGTGGATATTCTTTCTTTCAGCAGTAACCAGCCTAAAACGGTCAATCTGCTATGGAATAAAGCATATGCTTTGTTGACGATGCATCCGGGATGCTGTCTTCTTTTCACCTTGTTGTTGAAATCTGCTGGCAACTTCTGACGCATCTCCCAGACTCGAGTTGAAATCACGCTTGCAGGCAGTACCGTACGAGTTTCCCTTACTGATCAAGTCTTGTCTATTCTGATTCGATCTATAAATAATATCTTGGCTGTCCGTTTTGCAATTGTCTTTAGGGCAGTTCTAAGAACTTGGCGAGATAGTGACAAAGTTGCTTCCGCAGTAGCCAGATAAAAAAAGCGACACTATTTTTTGTAAATGTATTTTAATAATTATTTTATTGAAGACGGTATAAAAGAAGGCACGCGCATCTTTTTTTCTCATTAATTATTGTTTTTACTTTCGTGTTGGTTAGCCCACTCGTAAATCTCAAAAAATAAACAGATGCTAACTTGATCATACTTTTATTACTCTTAGAAAATCAGCCGCCATCGTCCAACCGCGCCAGAGATTACTTTTTCCCGTTAGAGTTTTCGCAGCTCCGCTATGTGATTTCGCTTCAAAGTTTGTAAAAGCAATGTTTAACTAAATGAGTAGAAAGAATGAGTCGTAGCCTTATCTAGATTTTACACTCATGCCTGCTAATCCTTAGACCGATTGTTGTAATTTTCTCAAAATGATACACGTTCGAAAGTACCTTTGACGCTATGCTTCGACAAGGACTTTGATATCATTTTTATTATACCCGTCGAAAAAATTAGCGGATCCAAAAACTATTTGGTGAGTGTTTGAATACTTCTACAGATCAAGCCACTTGTAATATTGCTTAAAAAAGAACACAGCCACGTTATAGAAAAAAATAGAGCTTTATTTACAAACAACTGTCACGTTACTTCAACTTTTGACTTATGTACACAGAATGATAAATTATAGTTTACCAGTATTTATCGAATATATATATATATATTAGCTACGTCGCCCTGGGGTGAGTCTGTGTGTACGATGGACGACGGTTAATTTTTAAACTTAAGTAACATGTATATGTAGCTGCAAAATTTGTGAATAAAAAATTAGAAGTTAATAGAAAATAATTAACAAAAAGGGGAAAGATCTACTCAACTACAAACTTACCCATAAAAATAATTATCCGAAAATGCCCAGCGTATAATGTTTTAAAATATTATCTACGCCGCTTTTTGATAGCCGTGTGAAATCGAGAAATTACATATAGAGACCTAGACCTACCAACCACAGCAGCCTAACCCACGTATTCTAACTAATTTAAAAAACATATTTCCACTAAAGTGTTCCAAATCCTTTCCTGGACCACGAAAGACGGGCATATATGGCTAGGCGGGATCATTGGAAAGAGGTTTTCGCCAGCCCTAACCAATTACCGAAAAAGGCTACTAAAAGTGTTGAGAAAATTTATCCGAAAATTTGATGAGGTTCGTTGCTATAAACATTAGATAAACTATTATTACATAAGCTTGGCAAGTGTGCTTGGCCACGATCTAAGTGGACGGCACAATCTAGGCATATATTTGCTAGCAGTGAATAATTCGAGGTATAATATGTCGAACGATAACATTGTTTAGATTCTCCAATGATAACGACTTCAGACATTTATCACACAGGTGCGTCTCCTTTTTTTTTTTTTATTACTATTGCTGGTCCACACAGTGGACCAGCAATAGTGGCAAAATAGCAGCCCCATACTCTTGAAAGTTGTATTTAAAACACACGTCCGGCTTACCGTTAGCTAATGCCCTGCAAGTTCGTTATTATTCGATACTTGGTTATCCATTTATTGACTTTTTGAATGCTGTACAGATTATATTATTCCATTCTTTTCTACATCGTAGATGAATTTTTGCTTTACGTTACCATAGCAACGGTGGCTTACTCCTAACAAGATGTCTCCGACTATTTCGAATGACTCTAAGCAAAGACAGGTAGTTAAGCGTAAATAAATGCAAATTATTAAGCTTTGCAGACGACGCTCGGTTGAGAAAAAAGGATCCTAATTTAATTTTATGCTATTGAGATTGGTTGGCGGTCATTGTGATTTTGAAAACGTGCGCGCGAACAGGGTGCGTTGCAAGTGAAACGCGTAGCTTTAATCGGCCTCTTTTAAACTCGACCGCAGACGTAGATGAAGAAGCGAGATCGGAGGCTCAAGGGACGAATGAAAGAGACATTGGATAGGAGTAAAAAGGAGTCACGCTCTTTTATCATGTTCCCCTGTCACATACTTCCTCTCCCAACCCTGGCCCTGGCCCGCTACGCCGAAACGAAAGCCTTTCTCGAACAAAGAACCTTTATCGGCTACCGCCGAGCGCACGCATCTCTGTACAGCAGTTAATGGAACCGGTGTATAAGAAATAAATAGCTGCATTGCTTGAGACTGAGTTGTGCAGAATTTCAGCTTGGATCGATGCTTCTTTTACCGTTCGTTCATTTTTTTTCGTATTGTGTCCTCAATTCTTTTTCAGAGGTTATTAGGGGTATCCAAATTATCCAAACAATTCAGATTTCTACTCAAGGCATGTAGAATAAGGTTATACTTTTAGTAATTAACAATTCCAGAGGGAATTGTATATAAGGGCGCAGAGGTATGACTCATGTAACTTTTTTCTGTCAGTTTTTAACTTAATCTTGCTGAACCGGTGTGGTAGAGAAGTAGTCCAGAGCTCACGTGGTAGTCTGAGCGACTCAAAAATTGAGGAAGAGTAACTTGGGCTAAAGCACATTTGGGATCGAGTCAATCGTCAACTTCTTTTATCGGTTAACACCTTTTGTAGGCTTTTATCTAAAGTGAAAATTTGGCCGGCATCTAGTCACTTTCGGAAACTGCAAGCCAGTCAGTAAATGAGACCTATCATACGGATGAATAAGAAGTTGAAATCAGTCGTAACTTTGGAATCTTATGGCAACGGTTAAAACTTCTCTCTACGTTTTAGTGTAGCGGAACGTTAATCTGTACGAGAGTTGCAAGCAGTGCAGAGCTCACTATTCTA
Organism: Varroa jacobsoni; assembly: GCF_002532875.2. NCBI lineage: Eukaryota > Metazoa > Arthropoda > Arachnida > Mesostigmata > Varroidae > Varroa > Varroa jacobsoni. The sequence goes on from NW_019213634.1 coordinate 96,740, forward strand.
CTCATACGATGTATTTCACTAAATTGTTCTTTCAGTCCGTCCAATATGTCTCATATAAATTGCACCGATGCGTACATTTTACGGCAACATTTTACGGGTAGTAGGTGGATCGTCCGTTTTCGTCGCTCCCTAATCATTATTCAATCAAGTCCTTTATCGAAAAGCGTAAGCTTACCAACCAAGTGTCAGGACGTCTACTAAATACAGCCCACGACATCACTCATGGGTAGACTTTCAGGCCGATTGAAGCCTGTAGCCCGGTACTTCTATAAGAAACTACTTATGTTAACGACGGCCAGAATTTGAAATAAGCTACTCACACAGCCTGATTCCGAAATGCAGTTTTATATATTTGCCGAGCAACATGGATGGCGCTGCGTTTGAATCAGCAGTAAGTGTGCACTGTGTGCTTTTAAAGAAAGACTAAAGTTTAGCTGACTATGATGTTCCTTTGTACAATTCAAGTGAGATTTCCTTTTACCGTTCCTTACCTGGCGGCCGTCGTCAAGTTCGACAGAGATATCATGGAACTCGCAGTCGAACAAGCGAAGCATCTGATGTCCGAACGCGGCCAACGCGATCGCGCCTATAGTTCTACACACGCGAGGCAATGTGCACCACTTGCGCGCCGCTTGCGGATGACATATGTAGATATATCGCTGTGAGGCCAAGAAGACGGTCAGCCAAATCGACGTCGTATGAAACGCGTTCGGGATCACTTCGGTCATAGAAACAAACGCAAAGCACAGCGGGGCCGGACCCAGGAGCAGGTTATGATTGCCCATCGTGTACAAATAGAAAAACCAAGGAGCAGGAAACGTCAGCGTCAACATATCGCATACAGCCATCGCTAGAAGGACAATGTTTGTTGGCGTGACCATATGCCGTTGTGAGAGTACCACGGCGACAAATGTGTTCGCCACGATCGTCACTATCATCAGTGGTGGCATCGCGTAGCCGTAAATTGGCACAGCGTACTCAAGTGGGTAAATCGATGACATATTCATTAGCGACGGCTGATGGACGTATATCGCTTCTCCCCCTTTTTGTTGTGGTTGATGATCTCCACTAACTGGAACGCTATTGTCGAGCCCGCTCAGCTGTACCTGCGATGTACTGCTAAAATTGATCGACGCTGCCATTTGCCCGTTGGAATTATTCGGATCAGCGTTGAGGTTATTATTGTTTTCGGCTAGAGCTTCATCTTCAATAAATGGCAATAAAAGCAGTTCAACGCTACCGCGGTACGAGAGTGACGAGTTGGTTAAGTTAGCAGACCCAATTTTATAGTAGTGGAACTCGGACTCGCTTTTAGACCTTCTAATTAAAAAGAGATGATAAAGTGAAACCTCTCCTCTTTCCCTTCTTGGGAAAAAGGCAACTAGAGTTACTCCAACCGAGCGAACATTACATTTTACTACGAGCCGGCACTATTTTTCTCTACTAGCGAAAAAAGCGGAATAGCAAAGAACAATAGATGCCTTGTGGTCCTTACGGGATTTGGGTGCATGGTAAGAAAGGTGGTAGAGATTGAAATCAACGGTAAGACGATATTGACTTTTACGTAATCGAAGCATCTGTGACTGTTCGCCTGCGTCAACGTCTTCTCAAGGTGAGCACATTTTAATTCACGAAAACAACACGCAAGCACTATAACTTCTGCTATGGCGGTTTCTACTCATGTATCCACAGTCGACTCAACGGTCAAGAGGAGCGTTGAACTGAATTTACTTTAGCACCTGACGTAAAACTTTTCTAATTATTATTATTGTTGTTGTTGTGTGAAGCACTATAACAGCAACTAATTCCGATAGCACTGTTCTTCATGTTGTGAGCACGTCTTTTTAATTGAATAAACTTAATGTTGTTGAAATCTCCAACGAGTCACAAGTTGTCGATTTATTCAGCTCTTAACCTGGTGAAGTATCGCGCGCCGGAGCGCAGCACACGGGACTGGAAGAGAAATACACAAGGAGGGAAGGCAGCGCGTACTGGCTTACTTTCTCTCACAGAACTCGCTCTTTTCAGACCCTTTCTGGCCGCCAGTTGTAGCCCACTTCCCGACCCCGCTTTCGTACCCTTGCCACAATGGCACTCATGCGCGTACAGCCCCGTGACGTCACGATTCTCCCGACTTGCTGTTGGGCCCGCAGACCACCTAGATCTGCTTTAGGAAAATTTGGGGCCATGAAAAAGAGGCCATATAGACGACGCCTGAACTGGATAGCTAGACTAGTCAAGAGTGCATGATCCTTGCCAAAACCCTGTAACAGATCGTTGTATTCTGTAGGCCTTTGCAGAACTCATTAGAAACGCATCACAACGGTGAATACCCCTAGATTTTTCCTGTGTATCTAGTGCTAAAGTTAGTACCTTCTAAAGCACTTCGCAATTACGTAGCACAGATCTTTACCAGCCAAACGTGAACGATGTCAAGAGAGGCCATCTATCGTAAATCCTAGAGATTATTCGATAATAAAAATATTCGAGATGCACGGGTAGCCATTTAGCAGCGTGTCAAGCGTGCAATAATATAACTGTCAGATATGAAGGGTTTATAGCCCTGTCGGACGTCAATTTATTATGCATGCACTCTTATGTTTTGGTTGTTTGTTTATGTCCTAGCATTGCAAATAATTGCTTCTTCGCCTTATTGGTGCCCATTAACTGAACATTATTTCGTCCCGAAATATGGCAACAAAGTGGCAAACGCTTGTTTCTTGTGGTACGACGATATAATAAAGTCGCTATACCGTTTGACCTTTATTATTGTTGCTTTAACTGGACTCGTTGCGCGGATACGGAGCATCTTTTGGTGAACGCAGGAAGGATCCTTAGTTTCCAACCTAATGATTCAATCTCTAATGGGCTTCAGTATTTGCCCATAAAAAACAAGCTGCGATTACCAAAAGTTTCGAAACGAACTTAAAATGTCCATATTTCTTAATGCATCAAGGTAGAAAATAGGCGAAGTCATCAGCAAAAGCTTTGCATGAATTAAAGCTCTAAGTTTTCATTCATACAGCAACCCGGACACTTCTCCCTCCAAAATAGCGTCTACAATGTTTTAGTATAGTAGAAGCAAACAAATCACGGTCGAAAGTGTCATCTATAATCAGCGAATCAAGCTCTCTTGCAAACGGCTTCTGATACGCTCTAAATGAAGGTTTTGACGATCGACGTAAACGGCAGCTAGCAGATCTGCCATAAGCAAAGGGCGAATTTGGCGGCGAACGAGCTTCGTCCATTCGCGCGATTCTTTTGCCAGCCGTTCGTGTTAGCCAAGAGCGGATTTATGTACCATATGCGCCTTTTAAAAGCGCATCTAGTCGTCTGATCGGTTTTGTGGTCTGATCAGTACCTTGGAATCCGACGAAATGTCAAGCTACTGACGCAGACAAGCTCCAGATAACGCGACACTGTATATTCTTGGTGGCGTTTGATGCCGTTGCACAATAGGCTTGCGATTGGCCCAACGTAAATTTAAGTACATAGTATTCAAAGAGTTAATCAGCATTACGCTATCAAGTTCAGTAGGTCTATCTGATTTCGTTCTCTAAGAGAAGCAACAACTACTGCGAGCATTCTAAATTGTAATATACGTAATACAATTTGTAGCAGGACTTCGTGAGAGTTAAATTTAAAATTGCCGCCATATATCGAATGTACATTAGATCGCTAGCGGCTGCTGCTGCCTCGGATGTACAGGTCTCGAGCGATCGACGACGATTCGTCTGCTCTGAAAACGGCAACGGAAGCGTTTTTATCCCGTCAATTTCACCAGCGGCGTTGCACGCGCCATACGACGGAATATCGAATCTAATAACGCAGGAGGTTTGCATAATCCAATTGCAATCTATGAGATGTCAGGCACCTTATTCCACAACTTGTTTTCATATAGAGCGTAGTGGCCATTTGTCCTTTCGACACCGTAAAACACATTATCTCACCTATCATTTTTATCTTATACTTGCTTAGCATTTTTTTTCATTCTCGACAACCATATTTGGCAGTCTTTTAGTTTCGATACTCCAGGAGTGGTACTACATAGTGCTTACTATATCGGTAGATAATGATAATTTTAGAGACCCCAAGACACGTTCCAGGCCGAGTGCGCTGTGGTTCCATCAAAACTTACGCATTCTCCCAAACCAGCAGTTAGTAGTTGCGCCTTCACGGTCATCTACACGATTGCCGCCCTCGTTACGAAGGCGCAGATTTACATGCGAACCGATTACTGCCACGGCATTTTCCTTAATGATCCCTTATAGACTTTCGGCTGAAGTTAACGCAGGCGTGACCATACTTAACATCACCATTTGAAGTGCGTCCCATGTTCTTCATTAATTGTAACCTTAAATAAGTGGCTTATTTTGATATAATTCGTTTTTCTATTATTAGTATTGTCTATGATAGCCAAGCTCATTGTTTCAGTTGCGTCAGGGAATGACTGTTAGTTAGCGTCTAGCTTTAAAGCGTGAATTCCTAAGCTATCCACCTTTCGAATATTATCTTTAGAAGTAAAACGTTACGAACACTGAATACGGATGTACTTTTTAGCATATGAAGGTACGATGAAGGAAGAACAGATTCCTTACTTGACCGGCATCCGTAACCATAACTAAATATACGGGCTTGTAAGAGGACCTATGTAACTGCCTGCTGTGTAACCTTCATGTAAACTATGGGTCTTAGGCCATCGTGGTGAAGCAAAAACTCTTTGTAAATAGCAAAACCCCAGAGGGAACCAATTTGTCTCCTCTGTTCCTGAGTTTTCTCAGGAACCGTCCTGGATTTCCCAACAATGACAAAATATTCACCATATATATATATATAAAAAGAGTCGTAGCAAAGAGCACTGGTTTGCCACGAGGCAAAAAGACGCCTCCATTGCGAATAAAAGCACATTTTCAAGCAGCGCCCTCGTTTTGAGTGGTTGTGCCTAGCTAAGAAGGCATAATAGAGCCGTACCTCGTTCGAAGGTTATTTAGATATTTTAAAAACAATAGCGAGTCCGTAAATAGCACCTGTCCTGTCGATTTTGAATCCGTTATTGTGTGTGGAAAGCAATTGAAGAAATATCTGTTCAACAGCCTCGATCTACTCGCTATCACCGTTAAAAAGACGCTCAAAAAACAGATAGGAACGTGTCGCGATTCAGATCCCGCTAACTAAAACCGCGATCGAATCTATTGAAATTAGACTAAATAAGTACATTCATCAGAAGTGTTTCTGTAGCCGTGGGCAAAAGCTTTCACCCAACCCAGATATGCCTTGTAAACAACATTGTCCTGCCATTTTGCTACTGTAGAGCGTAACAAAGTATACTTTCTAATAAACATTGATGAATGGCGTGTCCAGGGGGGTCACAAGCATCCGATCGTTTCATTAGTGCACAAGTCATATTCTTCAATATCCATCTTGTAACTGCCATTTGATAGCCTAGCAAGTAGCAAGTAACTTTCTCTTGGAAGATTTGTATCTCTCTTCATTCAGAATTTAATAATTACCATTATTATTATTAGCACTTGAATTTCTAGTAAATTTCAAAGGACAGCTTTCTTCACTGAGTGACAACACAAAAGAAGCAGCTGCTAGACCATATCAGCATTACGAACAGCATACTGTGTCTCTGTATAGTTTTGAGAAAAATGCCTTAATCTATTTTGGCCACCCAAACATATTATATGATTTTGTTCGATTGTCTCTCAAGTAGTCATTATAATCGAAACATGAGCGTCTGCTTGGTTACTGAATAAGTATGACTGCTGCGGTTCACGAGGCTTGCTAGACACACTTGGGTTTACTATGTTACCTTTCGAGGGACACAACATAAGTTACGATTTTTCATATGTTAAAATGGCGCCTCTTTAAGAACTTGTCTCTCTTGGACAGAGCAAACTTATTGATTTTCTGGAAGGCTATTCTATATATTCTCAATAACTTTCAGGGGAGCACAGCTGTGATGTCTTTGCAGATGCTCTATCATACCAGATCTTTGCAAACGGTTCTTGGCTATGGATACTGCGATATTCCGGTGAAGCCTCTTCAATAGTTATGTGGCCACGCTCGCTTGGGGGTTGACCGCGAGTCTAAATATATACATTTTCCGAACGTCGTGTCTGCAACCGTACCGACATTGACCTTGACAAGTAGCATGAAACAAACGTACCTATTCGAGGCTTGACCTGTTTCTAGGTTCAGCGTCAAAAGCGTCAATTACCGTACTATTTGAGGGTACCACTCGTATTTCGACGAGCCTCATTGAGCTTCCATCGCACACAGCCTCTACATGCGTTTCTCCAATGTTGTTGGATGTGTTTTCCCACCTGCTATCTAGGTTCAGTTATATATCTGTGTTCCTCTCTAATCATTTTCGTTGCATATCAATAGGTTTGCGGCTTTTTGCAACGTCTTTCTCTGGCTGCAAGGATATTTTTTCTTATTCTAGTTCATATCTTCTGAACCATTTGATGCTGCATCCATAGGGTAGCCCCAGGTTTCTTCGTCATTTTTGGCGCGTTTTGCCCTTTTATACATGAGGAGGAAATCTGACTTCAACAATTTCATGACACTAGCCGTTCATTAGAAAGGTCTCTGTTGCACAGGTTTTTACTTTGATTCAAGGACACATTTTACACAAAGCTAACTTATGTAGTTTAATTGATATATAACTGTAATTTTTTTTTATAGAAGGCTAATATGGGATGACTGAAAACAGCTGATGTCGTTAACGAAATAGTCACTCATGGCTGTTACTGACCAGAATTCAAAAAGGTTGTATATATTGCCTATATTTTAGTCTTGCAGTCCGTTTCACATGCTTTTCTCTAACTGTATAGATGATTTGTTAACGCAGCTCCGAATATGGAACTCGTTATATTTATCTGTTCATAAAATTAAGTTCTGTTATAGCTTGCCATTATCTAGCGCGATAGTGCTGAGTAGCTTTTTCGGAACTTTACTAATAAACTTTATAATTCTGAAGTTTCTTTGGAAGAAGAAGTTAACATACAATCTCCTGCAAAGGGACAGTGTTAGATGGTAACGCATAGAGTTTGCTCCAAAAGGCCGCGCATTTCAAGCGGCCTAACTTTCAACAAAACGTCACCCTTGGGTGCAAAACACATGAACGCCGCTAGCTAGAGCCCATCTGTGTTTCGAGATTTACGTGCGGCATCGTCGTGGAGCGGGGACTAGAACCCCCAGGAGTGCTTTATGTGCTGCTATGCAGGTCGCGTCTAGAATTGTATTCAGTAGTTCTAACTGATACGAAAGTATTACCATGTGGATAATTATATTGATCCCCTACCATCACCTGTGATGAAAAACTGAAACATATGGGTGTTACTTGTGCGAATGCCTCATTTTTGTGGGAGATATCTAGATATAAGATGCGTAGCGCAGTTTACCCATGTTTTTAAAGTCAGAGGTGAATATATAAATAGCTGACAGGACATACTTAACCTGCGATTTTTCGATCATTTCGCGTAATTTTTTTAGAGAAAAAAAAATATGTGATAATCGCAACAGATCACGAGCTTGAGAAAAGAGTTTTTACATAGTAATGTATTTTTTTTTTTATGGGTACCCTAAACCGCTCTTTATTAATACGCAAGGTGTAGTCTTAGGTGACAAAAATACACATAAGGACTCGTGTTCATTCATGTGGTCAGACACGTCAGGTAATTTAGCCGGTAGGGTCGCCGCTTTCAACTACAGGCCGTGTGTTCTCATAAGTGGAAATTATGTACCACTACAGTTTAATTATCCGTATATATCAGTATAAGGCTGCCATTAACAAAATAAAGTACCTACAGCTGGAAAGATTTTAACCTATTTATGATTGAACGATGGATCTGAGTAGTCCTAGGTTCCAGTCGAAACCGTATCTCAGTAATGCCTAGAACCTTAGTCAGTGTCATATTTGAACAGTCTTAATCGCATCATTCCCTTTCATTGTCATGGCAAGCTCCAGTTCTATACATACATTAAAAAAAACGTACCCGCTTCAACTGTCGGAGATATTTATACGTAACATATGCTTGTATACTTAGCACTTAAGTAATTTACCTTATGAGTGAGACGGGTGAGAGAGCATAGCTGAACGCATTTCTGCTCTGAGTACCAGCCACCTGAAATAATACTATAAACAAGGGATATTCATATCGGTATCCGTCTCGCCATTGCAAAAAGCTATGGGTGGAAGCAGCTTGATTCTTGGTTGCTGTGGGCCGTTTGGCCTGTCATTGTGTGCTGTTATCCATGCCGTCCTTCTTCCGGGAATTTAATATCGAGCCGTGTACCAAAATTGCATTCCTTTTTTGACCGACCATAACACTTGCTAATAAAAGCTGACTCTTACATTTTGTTTTCAGTTTGCATCTGCTTCTTGTCAAGTCCTTTCATTAAGATATAGCGGCATTTCCTCGGGCGATCGTAGCAAACATTTTGGCGGGAAAAACAATAGCAATGTAATATTTTCTTGTTCCCTGCAGGAATGGCATGCGGTAAACTTGTTTTCGCTTTATGCGTCAAAATAAAAATCCAAAATTGCCGCTCAAACCTGCAGTTCAGGAGGGGGCTAATGAGCCTTTTGAACGGCACTATTTAAAAAAAAATGCCTGATCCTATTGTTCCTTTTGACCTTATCATCCGGCATAAAATTTACTGGCTCGGTACGGATCGAAAACATGCTATGTTGAAAAAAATTACTAAACGGCTTTATTTACGGAACGTAACGTTGCGGCACGTGCAAGGCGGACACAGGCATGGCTTTGCATAAAAACCTCTTTCGGCCGGGACTGTTCGAAAAATTTTTCTACCGGATGTTTTTCTTTCTGTTTATCCATTTTAATGATCCATTGGCCTCATCAATACGCTATTTAGTTTCGGGATTTCGCAGAGTTTTACATAATTGCGGTTCTTCCGCGTGACGTAACCCAGGAAGACACGTTCATTCAACCTATTTGGGGTTAACGAATCTGTTAACTGTAAACACGCAATTATGCACCTTTTTCGATCTACAATTAACTCTTTGATGATTAGTAAGCGTAGGCTGGACGTTGCGTGATAAGATCCGACTAAGTAGGAATTAACATTAGAACGAACTGCACATTTTTTACAGATTTCCCTTTAATAATAGCGGGCCTTCGCTTAAATTGAAAAGCATCGCCTGTACTCAAGCTAGGCCTTTTCCATATTGGAGAAACATAAAGTCGCACTGCTTTCCAGCTGTTCTTGCAGTCGACTTCCAGTCTACATGCGAGCTCCGTTGCCCTATTACTAGCTCTAGTTCCAAATTGAAAAGTGCCAACTTGCTGATGGTCACTGCAAAGTAAATACTGAGTAACTAGTGAGCACTGGCAGGAAAAATGCTAGAGGAGGCTACATTGTAAAGCATCCTCTAATACAACTCATTGCAGCCTCGAATTTATGAGATCTATATCATACAGCTGATTAGGGAATGATAAGAGATCTACGTTGCATGACGGGTATTCTTTGTAGTTATGTCCTGGACGTTTCCGTCGTCTCTAACCTAGAATGGCTTGAAGGCGCGGTAGATTATACAGTACGTAACATAAAATTATCGATATTCATTTGTGAGCTATACGAAATACTTCACATAACAATCAGCAAAGAAAGACAGGTTTTGTCAAGGATCGGAACGCCTACAGGTAATATAGTGTTAGGCCGGGAAATACTGGTGGTTTATTTAGAATGTCAATAATATGGGTTTCTTAAAATCGCGTCTGCGTAATACGGCCAGCGTGCACTAACTAGAAATATTGATGTTGGACAATCCTCCTGATCAAAGAAGAATTAAAAGGAAACAATATATTTTTGCTCAATGCTAATGGTCCTGTCGACTCGTGAATATGGAACGTTTGTAAAAAAAACTCTTGTCATCGTATCGTTCACGAAAGCGCGAGATATCACACCGCAGTGTAGGTGTAGGTTCGAATAATGTTCCGGCATAGACACACGGACATTTTTAGGTGCTGGAAGCTAGTCATCTACTGGAATGTCTATGGAACGGTGATACCGGACTCGATACATCACATGAGTGATCAAAAACAGCTTCAGGTAAGTTGATATAAAACCCTACGAAGCCGGTGGGTAAAGCCTTGCACGTAAGTAAACGTGTAGCGGTCTGTCCATCTCCTTGAAGACGAATCAGTATTTGTGGATTACAACTTAAATCGGCTGACACTTTTGTTGTGGGCAGTCGTATGTTAACTAGAAGTTCTTTCGGTGGTCTGTGACGTTCGGCGCACACTGAAGAGTTAATTGCACGAATTAAACAGACGACCTTTTGACCGCTTTACAAATTTAAAGCCCACGTAGACATAGCTGATATCTAATGAATTATATAAACGTTTTAAAGTTTAAAATAAAAGTTTTAGTAGCGAAATACACATAGGCCGAAATTGCATTAGATTGTTCCTGAGCTATTTAGCGAGTATAAATATTCTAGTAAATTTTAAATCATATGAGATACAACCACGATATTCTGAGCGGGTTGCCTTCTACTATTGTGAACGCTTCACTTGACTGCCCGTTAAAGAAAGCCTCATGTCACCCTATTCTGCGGCATGTTGGTGTCATATGCAGGTATTTACTGAAAAAGGCGAGCTGTAACGATTATTTTTGCTGCTCTAGCGAGTTCTAGCTCTGTCATTGATATACATGATACGTAGCAAGTAAGATCAATGAGTGTCTTCGGTAAGGTATGGTCGACACGATAGACATTTCCGAGTGAAACCGGGTCTGCTGTCGTGATGGCGAAATTAGTAGTGTTTTTTTTTACCCTTAGCTTAGATGGGTTCGAACAGATTTTCAATAAACCCAGAACATCTGTCTATATCGGAATAGGCCGGATCCAGAACCGCTTGTTGATATTTTGTACGTTGGACTGATATATCAGTGCTAAGACTTCCTGTGAAATCTATAGAGTTGTTGGGCTCATCGTGAGCGAGCTGTTTTGCTTTATCTATTACTATCGTCGCTGGATGAGGTCGTACGTGCTCTACGAAGTCTTAAACCGCTGAGCGCTCAGCTGACGCGGATGAATCCATGCAGTTGCACCGAACGTCCGGAAAGGCAAGCAAAGCACATCAGAATAAGAGCAATCAACAAAGTAGCATCAGGGAGAAGACCAACACCGGCCATCTCGGAGCTCAAATGCCCTGGTTTAACCAATGGTGGAAGACCGGATGGCCTTGCTTATTTTGCTCTAAAAACACCGGACTCTGTTTGAGAAAACAGGGGCCTGTTTTGCTAGAGACCCAGCTAAGTACGATAAGCGCAGTAACACTAGAAATTGCTTCGATAAAAAATACCTCTGACATTGCAGTAGCGAAAAAGAGAGGTCAGACAAGTCTTGGACATCTAGCTGAGTCTCAATTATAATCTCACTTATATAAAATTAATTTAACACATTATATACTTCTAAAATAAGAAAAAATATAAAAATAAATTAGTTTCTCTAGTGGTACGCGAGTACGTCTGAACATTTCGAATTCTAAGCAATCCCCTAAAAATGTTTAAAAAACAATGCCGTTATATTTATTGTTATTAATATAACTGTTTACTGGTCAGATATTGGTACAACTGTCATGTATTTATATCTGATTAATGACAATTTTGCAAGTTATTAAAAACGCTATTTTCGTTGTAGCTTGAACGTGCCATTCGTTTCGCTTCCCAATACCTTCTTGTAATTTCCTTGAGTGTCTTCAACGTATTATCTTTCGCCCTCTGGATTAAGTCTCTATTTTTTTGTATGGCGTTTTTTCTTCCCTTTAGTTATTTGGTAACGATAGCGAAATGTCCTTAATTCTAACAGCATACGACAACCCGGAGAAAGAACATAAAAATCAATAATCTCACAGTTTTTTTTTCTCGTTTTTGTAAAAGTGCCTTAAGCATACGCTTCGCATAGAAAAATCAGATGTTCCACTACCATAGAACACTACCTGTACGAACGAGCGAATTATATACCGTGAATATTACTAGATTATTACAACGAACATATGTTTATTGTAAATTTCCTTTTCCCCTTGTGGCTCATTTGCCATATGACACTCTTATTTTGCGTCAACTAGCCACTTTTGTTTTTCTAGCAGTTTTAAACTTTCTGTAGGTTAAGTGACCTGTGGTGTATTTTGTTTTTATTTTTTCTTCACTTAATGCGATCATCATAGGGAACGACTCTGCACTCTCAAAAGTACGTTAATTGGTATACCTAGTTTTGCTATTTGCCGTATTTAGGCATAAACTCGTGACTTTTCTAAGGAAGTGATTTCAGACCCTTATAATCTATCGTTCGAGCTAAATATACATGCAATCTTTGTACCTAGTAAGTGCTCGGCCACTTCCTAGCGTCGTCAAAGTATTCATATCACCTTTCCTTTACATTTTCCGTCACCTTTTTAACTTATATATAGTTTTATAGCTACACAAATTATGTAAATAAAAAAAAAAAAGATCTAAACTTTACTATAGTTTTCATGTACCTTCTTTACTTCGTAATAGTAATCGTAAATAGAAACCGTGTCACGGGGCATCATATCTACGATTCGTCAGTTTAGGGTCAGAGGGCTAATCAGCAGATGTTGGGCAGTGGGCAAGACAGCGCTCCTTTTTAAACTGCTTGATAGAATTGATTCAGTATATTGGAATCGCTGGAGGTGTTACGTTTTTGGGTGGCTGAAGGTTGCGAGTATCTTTGTGACTGCTGAAAAAAAAACCCTACGAGGGCAGATTGATCTTAGCGTCCGACTAAGCGGCCTCTTTTCCGGGACGATTCACAATTGTTTATGTACCGATTACCATCAAAGCTTAACCACTTGTCCCAGACATATTGGTGCATACACATTTAGAATACTCATAGGTAAATTATAAATCTCACCCAATTCGAGTAATTGCAATAATAAATAATATGCTCTATTTCGTCAAGATGTCGAAAGTGGCAGTTGAAAACCGCAAACGTAGAACAATCGGAACAAAGATATATATAGAATTAAGACAAGCGCGTTTCAGACCAGGATTAAAATCCAGCACTTTGCTAACTGCTAGCTTCTTGCTGGAAGAATATTACCAGCAGCTGTCTGTCAACTTTTTATACATACTGATACACTTATAACGATGTAGAGTAGTGCGGCAGCTCGACTAGAGGGGACAAAGAAACGATCCGTTCAGATCACTTGTTGTTCTCTCGGTTTTCTTTTTTAATTTTTTACAATTTAATTGTAATAACAGAGGTGCCTAACGAGCTGAGCCTATGTACAATCATGACACGGAGATAACTCTGTTTAATTATATGCGTGGCACTTTCCTGGAAGAATTATTTCAACTAGAAAGATGTTATGGATACTCCAATCGCGATTCATTCGTAGAACTAGTCCTCTGTTCATTTAGTGCCAGCAATTTTCAATAGCAATACGGTTGATTTTAAGGAAACCGAGACGGTGATCGATGGTGGCCCGATGCAGCCTTGCAACATAAAGCATGAGCTCTGACTTGACATACCTTCGAACAGCTACTTTGGGGCCAATTACATTCCTTGGACATATTCGAACAGCCGTATCACTGACTCAATCGCCTAAAAGGCCGAACGTTTACTGCTCCACCCATCTGGATATTAGTCAGCGACTTATGCGCCCCCTACTATTCTTCGCCGTTGACCACGAGGGCAGACCGACACGCCTTTCACGGCGCGATGGCGACAGAAGTTACTTGATGAGTGCCATTACACTCAATAGCAGAACTATAATCAAAACGTTTCACGTACCTTCAGTATTTAAACTATGCCTATGTGTAGACAAAGCGTACGTCTGCTAAACAGACACATCAGGCAAGTGGAGGGTCCGCGTCTATTCAACGGGGCCATTCGGGGGCCATTCGGGGGCCATTCGGGGGGATTCAACGGGGACCAACGGGGGTATTCGACCACTTAACGACTTTGTTAATCACGTTGCGGATCCAAAATACTGTCTTTTTATCCGCTGGTTTCGCACTTCAACTGGATTTGAAACGCTGCCTGCTACTGAAATATAACATACATATACAATATGTAATTGTTCTTTATACAATGTTTATATGAAACGTGGATGATTCGCTAGACAGACTCGCAAGCTTCGTCCCGCGCCTGTCTTGCGCTAATTGCTTATTGATTCATAGACCTAGGTTAACGAAAACTATAGGTCGCGTACAATTCTCTGATCGCAAATACCCTGCTCCAGTTACCGGTACTGTTGTGTAGTCACTTCGACAGCCTATTGGCGGACTTAACGAACTTCGGATTCATCTCGATGAATATATCTAACATTTCTACAACAAGGCTACGAACCTTCTCAATGTACACGGACGACCCTGTATTCGGAACGTACGTAAACAGAGTTGGCCGTCGGCAGATTTCTGGGGAAGGTATGTAAATCGGCTCAATTTTCGGCCGATTTTTAACGGCATTAAAAAAGTCGTCTAAATTATTGATTCGACTCCTGGGCCGTCACCAAACCGGGCTTGTTTCATTCGAGCATTTAACCAGAGTCTAAGCCGGCTACACAACTGATGACTGCAAGCTGGAAAACACAAAATAGTTAATTTCGACATTTTACGTACGGGAAAAGGAAAAATCATTGGAAAATTTTCAAAATGGTTAAGATCACTGTGACGTCATTACTTGGTTGTTTAGCGCCGGCAACAGTCGCCTAAGATGGAGCGTGTGAGCTAGAATGGCGCAGTTATAAACAACATACGGGACGAAATCCGCTCACACCACGCTATGGCGCCTGCGATCGTTAAAAAAAATCACCTCGTATTTCTATTTTGTACAGAAAATCGCACAGAAAAATTATTGTCGACAGTAAAATAATTGAATTTTTATAGGCTAAAATATGTTCAAAGATATCTCCCTATGGTGCTACGCGAGCGGCCTTAAAAGTTGAAGCTATTTAATTAAATTAATTAGAATCTATTTGATTGAGCTACGACTGTATTTTATGCCACTGTCGCGCTTTTTCATATTTATAATAATTCACATCTAACGCTAAAATGGAATACGCCCCCCATCTCCCCCGGAGGCATTGTGGCTTTGCCCGTAATGTAGCCTCTATCGGATCGAGTACGAATCCGCGGGTAGCCGAAACATCTTTGAAGGTGTTCTGCTTATCGTCCAAGTAATTGGATTGGTTGAACTTGAGCTTGAGCTGATGAAGCTGCCAGGTGACCCCTTATGACTTGCAAGTTGAAAAAAGCCCTCATATGTATAGAGCATAGGCCTTGTGTCAACGTAACTTATTCCTTATGTAAAATATTACTGTAGAATTCTTGTTAACGATTTACTGTCAGATAGACTTAATACGAGAAGCAGTTCCATATAAATTAAGCAACTAGTTAGAGCTAATTTTTTTATTAAGACTCTATGTGCATTTCGTAAGATAATATCCATAAACTAGAAACCCTTTTGTAATTTTTTTTTTTACTAAAAGCAACTAGAATATCATCCACAAGCATTGTTGTTCTAATTGTGCTGGCTGTTGCAGGTCCAATGGATATAAGGTCCAGAAGCTCCTTACCTGAGGCCAACAACCCACTTCCAAAATGTGCGATCAGTCACTGCCAAAGAATCATACATTCGACCCTTTTATTTCTGATCTGCGTCGCTTTAATTTGAAAATTAAAAAATATTATACGCTAAAAATGACTGATACAACATTTAATTTCCATTTTCAAGTAGAAGCCTACAACTAGACCTCAAGGTTAAACATATATAAGGCTAACAGGCAGTCAGACAACTGCTATAGGTTAGCTTAAGATTAAGATAGCCGTTCTATTATGTGATACTGGCTTAAATTAGATAAGATGAGTCTATTAAGTTAATAATAAAAACTGCATGACCAGTTTTCTGCATAGTTGTCGTAAGTAGGAAATCTATACTCGTAACTTCAAAACGTATCCTAACTTAGCATTCATTCACCAATTCATTTATTAATTGATGCAATTAACGATGCACGTAACGTGATTACAAGCACGTATAATTAATACACGATGATTTGTATAGAAGGAATGACAACTGTAAATTACCACCCTTTCTGTTTTTCTGTGACGCTTAATTATATTAAACAAGGTTAGAAAACGAGGGCAATTCTTGCAGGGCTTATCGAGCGTCGCCGGTCGATAACTTTTATTGCTTTCACTATGATGATATCACAAAGGGCGAATAGTAATAACGCCAATAGAATCGTCAAAGGATGTACAAATATTGGCCCTATTCTACTAGGCGCTTCTGCCGAACGACGCAATGACCGTATAGGGTCTGGCCGAAAAAGATGCCGGCTTGAAAAGCATCGTGCGTCGGGCAGCGACGATGAGGATGGCAGCACACGGCGGCCACACCGATAGAACCATTGCTACAAACAGCCTCTTGGCCCATCTTAACTTAGGCGTTCAACATATTCTGTTTTTCTGAGGCGCAATAAAAAAGACAAGGAGAATGTTGCAAGAATAATCGAAATCGAGGCGGATGACAGAAGAATGGTTCACGCAAAAGGGAAGATATCTGCCCAAGTAAGCCGTACAATATCCCAACGTTTATCGTCGACAAATATTGTCCACGATTTTTCCCGAACGGATTGCCGATACTGCATCTTGCAAGATCGACGTCAAAGAACGATAAAGAAATCTGTCATAGCTAGCGAGGTCCTTTTCGGTCCGTGCATTTGTAGTTAATGTTGACCAATGCTATTGACCATTCACAGAGTTCTATTAGAAGCCCAGCCCGACTAACTTCATCTACATGCGCCTCTGGGACGGGGTAAGTCATCAGTCGATTGCTTACCACAGTCTTAAGGCGGTTAACTATTTTATAGCGCCAGAGTTACCAGAATGAAAGCAGACGATTACAAACTTCTGCCAGTAGACAAAATACCCTTGCTAGATTTGACTTAGACACGAGTCAGATAGAAGTTGTCCGATTGTACTGGATCTTAGTACCAGTGCAAATTGTGGCTTTATCGTCTGCTCTGAAGTCAACAAATGCGTATCCCCACACTTGCGTTCCTTAAGCCCCATATGGTTCATAGAGTTCGATACTTTGGCCTACAACAGATTTCACTTTCTATTTAATTTGCGAAAACGGACACTCAAGTGTCAGTTCCGCCCGCAACCGTCTGGACCGTTTGATCTGTCGTTTCCGCTTTACGTTGGACACTTTACAGTGTTACGTTTCTATCTCTGTATGTTTAGAGCGTTACCCTGGCGCCCTCGCCAACTACTACTTGTGATAATACTTGTGTTGGTGATGACTCTAATCAGCCTTTAGACGCGTGATGCGCTTATTGTGTTGAACATCGTCGCTTTTGGGTTCGTACCTGCCTCCAAAGCCTTCTGTCTGGACAAGATCCGGTATTACAACGCTTCCTACGGTATCTAAATCCGTTTTTTAAAAACTATTTTCTGACCGGATTGTAGATAGTAATGTACAAAGGGAGAAGTAAGAAACTGCGATGCTCAAGTTCTATTTTAAGCATTTAGCTGCGTTCAATTCTTTGCATTGCGACTGGGCGCGAAAAGCCAAATATGATCCAGTTCGCTCGTAGGACAACCTAATATAAAATTTCGTCTCGTACGACCTGATGGAGATTCGTCCGGATTGACCATTTATTAATTTATGGTTAAAATCATATTGTGCCGACTTCGTAACGCGGTAGTAAATCTGGTGTGTGGTCGAAATAAATTATAAGTAGGTGCTTATATAATTTCGTAGCTGTACGTAGATATAACGGTATATATATATATACATCAGTCAGTAACGATATATATATATATATATATATATCGTTACTGACTGATGTATTGCATTAAAATAAGATAGATAAGTAATAATAATAATAGATAAAAAAAAATAGTTACATTTCTGATAGCATGTTTGAATTCAAGTAATTTCTTCTCTATTTCTTCTGTTGAAGTGGTCCAAAAAATCTTCAAATATGCCCAACAAAAAACAACTAAAAAATATGGAGGTCTTTTTAGATGTCATATAATAAAAATCAGGCTATCCAACAATTTCTTTTTTCTCCTAAATATTTGTACCTTTAACTGCCTTTTTGCAATCAATCTTCTGAAAGGCAGAGGATTTTCTAAATATCAGTCAATCACTAGAGGTACTCACGCGATAATAACGTACAAACATGTCTAAATAATTTGTATTGTGTAACATTCTCAAACATCTCGAACAATATGGATTATGGACATTGTAGTGCAGCTTATTTGAAAGAAATTTTAGAATGATGTACGACTGACTTTTTCCTTTTTTCTAATCTTAGAGCAGTGGTACAATGCTATTCTGTACAATAAAAGTTACTGGCATTTGTCGTCTGTCTACAGTTGCCCCTGTTTTAGTTTTAATCACTAGCACTTCCATCTCCTCGACTCTACAATGTCTAATATCACATAAAATGGAAAGCCCCAGAAATGATTTGCTTATACATACCGTCATGCAGCGTGGGGAACTGAAGGAGTCGCCTGCCCAAACGGTGACGATTCATTTTTTGAGCAAGGAAGCGCTAATCAAAGTTGCGTGGAAATGCGTCACACGTCACAGAACTCAGAATTACTGGTGTTTGTGACGTAAAAGCGAGGTATCGAGTTGGAACGCTTTTTACGAGAAAGGTGAGGGGCAACGAAGCATATTCCGCCTCTCAGAAATTTATTTTTCTTGAGAAACTCATCAATCAATGTACGATTCATAACAACCATTTGTTTTTAATTAGTTTACCCTAATACTATAGAAATACAAGCGTTTCTATGAAAAACCAGGAATATAGAAGCCTCTGGCAAGGGTAAGTCCAATTTATTTGGACATTTAGAAAAAAAAGCAAATAATGGAACCCCGGCAGATTCGAGTCATCTGGCGAAATACACTAACTATAGCATTAGCTCTATTTTGATACTGTTTTTACAAAACCGAATACCAACTGGAACGGGTCAGAATATCGTGGAATTTTCATTAGGCCAGACATACATGTAAAATGTATATTCTGGGTCAGCTTTGAATAAGAATGTGTTAGACTTATCTGGAAGCAGTGTGACTGTTTTATGAGGGTTCACGTGCCTGTTCACGTTCCCTTGCAACGTCATTGCATGATAAGTCTTCTCGCGACACAACTACCGATCTACCGGCCGATCGGATAATTCTCTATACGCAAGGATAACAAAGATGTGAGTTGAGGGCGCAAAAAAAACGGCCAAGTCCAAAAAGACAAGGGCTAGTGAAACCATGTAACCGCTTTAAGGACGCAGTGAGAAAGCCAGCCTTTATCTACCTACTCTAGTTATAGTAGGACATGGCCTATGTTTCACGGACTAGATTGATTAGTAAAATCTGTGTATTATACCCAACATCACTGTTTGGGGGCAAACGATTCGTCCATGTGATTTATGCTACAAAAGAATACAGATAACGCTACCAATATATGCATATCAGAACCAAGCCTATGTAATACATATTAATCTTAGTGTTCCATCTGTTATATAGACATAAGACTGGCCTACTACGTAATAAAAGAGGTATTCGAGCTAAAAAAAAAAAAAGAGCGGGCAGTATACCGAAAGCGCAAACGCTTTATCAAAAGCGTCAGTTTGGCCCAGCTATTTTTCCGTCTCATGTAGCGTACAGAGAGGTCTTGTTCAAGAGGTTAGGCTAATCTCTAGGGGTGGAGTGCGTGCAAAAAGGAGAATATGGGAAATATTGAACGTTCAAAATATTACCGATTTTGATAATAAACAAAGAACTAATGAAATAACATGAACGAATTCCGTTTCTGGTACTTATGGGGTATTGGTAATGTTACATACAGAAAATTTAGCTCGAGATTGAATAACCTGCCGTTGAGAATTTTCTAGTACTAATTATTGTTGGCACGGAATGCTCATTTTAAGCAAGCGTTTCGAAATTGTTACATTAATAGCGGCCTATTGTTTCGTGATAACGATCTTACACCCAAGCTAAGAACGTGAACGCTATTCTAAAATCTGTTAATTCATAAGGAAAATACAAGAGATTGTTGTTCTTTGCGGAAAATGGCTATTATACAAATGATTAATAGGTCAATACAATATTGACCGTTTTAAACTAAAGTTTAAGCAAATGGATTTTTTTTTTTGTTTTCAAATATTACTAAATATTTTCATTGATGACCTTCTGTCTGTCTTCTAATAGCGGCGTAAGTCCGTCATTGTGGAACATCTGTGGTTCCTGGCAACCTTCCATTAAAACTAACCAAACACCATAAGGGGAGCTCTGCAGAAACCAGGAGAGAGAGAGAGAGAGAGAGTCTGATGATGGAAGATTTGGGCTATACGGCGGATGCGCTAAAATCTAGCCCATCAAAGTTCTTCGATTTTTTCCGAATAGCTAAATATGCATGTGACCTAAAGTTGTCACGGTAAATGACGATGCATTGGTTACGGTTGATTTTAATGAAGGGCTTGTTAGTCGTTGGTAGTAGAAATGCCAATCGATGGTTTTGCCAGGCAGCAGCATCTATCTCACAATACAAGATCTCTTTCTCATTCGATCGAACACTTTTTTTAGTATCTATCAATCTGGGCTCAGATTTTAAATCACACTTTTTTTTTATTTTACGTACACATTTGTGGTATATGGTCGACCTTTTATCGCCTGCAATCAACCAGCGTTAGAGATAGTTTGTTATACCTCTGCATAGTTTGGCAGAAAGAACCGCGATCAAATCGATCCCTTGCTTTTACGGCTGGCTACGAAAAATAATCGTTACCACGTACGTTACCACGTAGCCAGCTGCCTTCAAATGGCTTATTTCCTTGACAATATCGTGGTTCTTCGAGTGCGGTCGTTGTGCCCCACTTGGCATTAAGTTTATTAGCCGTTTCCTTAACATTACGAAAAGTATCTTTTACATCAGAATTTCCAAAGGCAAAGCGACAGGCCACAAACAACGTGCATCTTTTTAGGGGCCCTATAAGATATAGTGAACTCTTACGACAATATATTTACTCTTCAAGGCGCTCTGTCTATCTTTAGATCTAAATAAAGGCATTCTGTAATTCTAGCACGTCTACCATTGTGGAATCTCAACTTTCAAATGATCCGACACGCCCCATATTAACCTGAGTATGTAACTTTGAAAGACAACTTAATAGAATTAGTAGTTTTCTTTTCAGAATCGTCTGTGTTAATGTCATATAATTGAGGAGCGATACAAAGTCTCTCTATTTCCTTTAGCTAGAATAGATTAAACAAACAAGACGTTCCCCACTATTGGCTGCACTGTACGTGTGGGGCTGCGGGGGACGAATCTTACTTATTTCAATTAAGTAAAAAGCATTTTATGATAAAAACAACGAACGGTATTATGCAGTCACAAGCGACGATAGCTGTCACGCAAAACATTTCACTGTAAATATTCTCATGCCTACATAATACGTATAAGAAGCATTTCTTTTTGAGCAGATCTTATATCTTGATAACGGGCGATGTGTTGCCTTTATATCGATGTGATCAATAGGGTGGTGTCGCCGAAGTTATCTTGAGATAATCTATCGGTGATCAAGAACGTAGAAGAAATGATATAATGAACAAATGTAGTGTCTAACATCCCTCACAAAGCGCAGCTCGTATGAGCGAATATGCCACGCATCATGCAGGATGCGTCAAGGAAACGATAAAGACAAACTGTGTGTCTTTACCGTTCTCCTGCAGCTAGCGTTTGATTAAAAGCAGCAGAGTCATCACTACAATCATCGGCCTGGTGTTAACCGTCTAGCTAACAGTATGAGGTAGGCTGAAACATACTCAGGGAATAGCTTTATTACCGGTTATTGCTTGCCAACGGAGAAATGCCCTTACCCACTGTCTGCCATGTAAGGGATCTTTCTCTAATAGCGGTTCTTCCAAAAAAAATGTAGTACTTTCCACTGGAACGTGCTTGCATTTTTAGCGATCTAACGCCAACCTCAGCAGAATTTCGAAATAAATATACGAATAGTAATACCAGCAGCAGTCTTAGGTTTACTTCAACAAGCGCTTTTGACATCATTCACTATATACCTCTGGTCAATTATGCTTCATAATATCATGTTCACCTATGAAGATATTTCGAAAAATAGATTATCATCGCAGTACTACTTGCATCAGTGACGTATAGATCTTAACGTATTCTTAACGTACGTTTTGTTACCCTAAATTGGAGGACTAGGTAGTATATAGAATAAATAGTTTACTTTCTTCAGTGACCGTTATTTTAAGCTCTGAGGAGAGATTTAATCACGCATTTGTTTCCTGCGTGTTCAAAACCATTGCCGAGCAGTAATTAGTTAACGGGCTGGCAACAGGTAAGCACGGCAAGCAGGCTCGCCTACGTAAAAAATATTTTTAATATCTTGACGATCTGGTAACAAATGCCCTTTATGAAATTTACCACGTATACACCGAGCAGTGGATAGGTATCTTAGCAAAGCTTTGTTAACTCTATGATCAGAGTTTTACAATTTCCAGATCGTAAAAAAATCTAAATAGGCATTCGCTGCGAGCTAGGATAATCACACCTTGCTTCAATTTTCGCTGTTCGTGAGAGTGTGGTGAACAGTTAGGTCCTTAAATGTCAGAACACAAACAAAACAAGTCGTTTACCTCAATCAATACACAATACTACGCTCGATATTGCATAGAGGCTGAGAACAGTTTATTAATTTATTTCATGATGCTGAAAGAACGTTTAAGGTAATGGCTTTCCGTTTCACAATTTAAACCTGCAGAGACTTCTGCCGGTAAGTTGAAGAGTCGCAGCGTTGTGACAGAGAGTTCATTAGATTCACACCAATGACCATCAACATTTCTGAACTGTGTCTGACGAAGTTCTCGTTCGTAAGATACGTCACTGATTTTCGAGGGAACTGGAAATACTTTTGCGGATCTTGCTGACTGGGCAAAGGAATATTTAAAAAAAAAAAAAAGAGTGTCAGGCAGCATTTAACCCACGTTGATTGGAACGTGGTGAAGCGGGATGACTTCTGTTATTATCTATAATATATTATTTATTCACTTTACTAGAAATAATTCGCTATCTTGATTTGGTTTATTGACGTCTATTGTTGTTTTTTGCAGCATGTCATTTAACTATAGATTTTCAGCGTGAGAATCTTTTTTTCAGGAGAAAACGACGAGTTTGCTTTACTTGAAAAAGTCCGAACGATGGAAAAACTTGAACGTAGGCGTTCCACATCGTTCTATGGATGACTTCTGAAGATTATCAACATCAACACAAACAGTTATTACCATACACATGAGAAAAATAGATTGTTATGATATGATCTAAAGACATGAACTTCCCTACAAGAAGACTACGTATTTATTATTATTAATCACAGTAGTAGTACTATCATGATCTTTATTTTTACTGTTCTGTGGCCTACATGGACGATGGAATTAATTTCTAGGCTTTGACTCGCTCGTTCGCTTTTTACAGCGAGTCCTACATTAAGGTATGATTATGTATTTCTAGTTTATTGTATTTCGTTTATTCGTGCTTACGGGGGGTCTCTTCGTAGCTATTTGCAGGAGTAAATTGCTAGCTAAAGCAGCTAGCCTGGCTACAGAAACCCTTACTGAACGTACGGCATCGAGAAATCAAGTGTGTCTTATCATCAAGTATCGAGTTCGCCTGTTATCATGGAAACGTATAATTCGGTTCCATGATAAATCCAAGCCTTGTGCTCGTGCGACGCAAACGAAACAGTCTCGCAAAGGACCAACAATATTTTTTACTACCAAATTGAGAAGGGTCTTTTATAGAGATGTTGCCTGTTCGGTATTCTTGTGTCGCCTCGAAAGCCACAATGACAAATCGATTTTTTCTACCACTCTGTCAATGAGATCGACACAAGGGCACGACGTCCGGGTAACAACAGGGTCTGAATAACTGCACAGTTAAAATAGCTCAGATTAAAAAAGGTATTTTTCATTGGTGTAACAGTCCCAGTTGCAATTGTGATAATGATGTGCGGTTAGCTTAACGTCCAGCGGTTCCATGGCGTCCAACAGAAATCTCAGTTTATGCAACACAGCGTTTTCCGGTCTTCGCCACCAGGGACGCTGCACGAAGCTCTGCTCACACGCAACGACCTTGGCTTGGCCAGTCATAAAGACGCGGCCAAGTGCGACTGATGCCTGTGAAGATACATAGAGGCACGCAGACGTGCCTCAATCCAGTGATAAGGCATTGCAGCGTGTTGTGCTAAGGGGAACAGTCTCTACGGATACCATTACACTAGACAATGTTCAACTTACCAGAAAGTAGTAAAGAAAAAACGCTGTGAAGTTTATGCGGTGACCAAAAATCGGGAACAGTCTAGAAGGCGTTTGCGGGGAAATATGTCAGCCTTAGATTGAAAACAATCCATTTGGATTTATCTTAGAAGTTGAAAGAACAAGTCGATTTTTGTGCAGAGAAATTCGAAAAGGACGGCGTAACAGAGCTGCGTATAGTACGCTCCTTTAGGCTGCCGAGAACAAATGTCAGCAATGCGGCTAAGTTTCATTCTCGTCGTAATTTTGCTCGCGCACTTACCGGACTTCTCCATTCAACAGTATTACAGGTATACTAGTACCTAAGCAAGTTGACGACTAACCTTGAAAATATTTACGTGTATACCATCGGTAGCAATGTCGTAAGACATATTGGTTACATTATTATCGATAACTTGTGTAAGGTTCTCCGGGTGAGAATTGTGAAGGTTTTCGTCGATATACTATATAACTATGTACGAAGGAGGCAAATATTAGAGAGCAGTCTACGCTCGTTCAACCTGCTAAATAACTAACCAACAAACATAGGTCGTGTCTAGATTTAGCTGTCTAAAGTTGTTTGCAACAGGACTTCAGTTCACGTTTGTGAAGCCCGGACGGTTGTATCGTACCCGGACATTGGGCCGGACTACTAATCGATCCTATTTTTTGCAGCCTTGGTATGGGCAAGATGGTTTCTCGTACGGCCATGAGTTTTGCTTACGATTATTCAAAAGTTAAATTTCAATCATTCAGCCAGTCCTTGTAGAATTCTGACTGTGTGTGTCTTTTTGCTGGATGCACTTAATCTTTAGATTAAATAAAATTTGAACACTTTTTCTGAATAACGGCTACAAAAGCCTAATATATCGTGTTAATTATCAATAAATAAATAACAGATCAGATGTGTATGCTTGGTCTAAACCATCATTTCATTTGAAACAATAACAGCAGGAGACGAAAAGGCAACGATTTCAACAGTGACGATAAACTATTTCCGCTAAAGTTGAAACTACTTAGCTTCAACATATTGTCTCTTGAGAGATTTAGTAGCGCACGCGACATACTCAAATGTGAATGTGTTTCGAGTAGAAACTAATCGTATGTGCTTGAAAACGTTACTAAATTTTGACAATATTGCATCTTTTTAGCTGTTGAAATGGGCCATCTTCCTTAGACGGAGGATACTTGTAGAAAGTCAGAGAACTTATTGATTTGAAGCTTAATATCCTATTATATGATCTTTCCTCCGATGGCAAATGCTATTTGAACAAAGCTCTTTATTAATATATAGCGAACTATCCCTGGTTCACGGTTTGCCATTTGTTTTATTAGGGCAGTTTCAGTGCAGTAAAAAAAGCATTTATCTTGTATTACGAACTATGTTAAGTTATAGCTCAAAAACGACACCTGTGTGTTTGTCTTCCGGCAACTCACCCATGGGTCGGATGATGCGTTACTAGAAACACCTGTGATCCTTTTCCAATAAATTCCGACACTAAGCCCTCGATCTCTCGAAGGCTCTTGAAGATCTCTTGATATTATCAAATCGATCGAACATCATAGACACTAGATAAAGTAGACGTGTATAGATAATATATATAATACAATTAATTTTTAACTATTATATAATAAAATACATTAATCGAAAGCAACAATTCTTGTTTCAATACAAAGCACGTGAGTGTTTCAGATTGCATTTCTTAATTCATTCATTCATTCATTCTATTTCATTATTTATAAAATCCTGTTTTATTTATTATATATTAACTATAGCACATTATATTTATATCAGCATCATCTTTCAAAATACAATGTACGAGTTTATGTTATTATTTAATCACGGTATGTCAGAAGAATCTTGATTGAGTCTATGAGCATTGAAATTTTGACAGCGATACGAGTTCCAATCTATATATGTTTAATTCCAATCCAAACTATATGTTTTTTAAATCTTGAAACGCGTATGTACATTTCATGTTGCACCCACCCCATTATCGTACTTTTAAGTTTTTCTGAGACGATGAGGAACTACCGTAAAGCTTCCGAAAAAGAAGCACCTTCACCAGTAAGTTGTCAAGTCAATTCAAATGAAGTTGCGTACACACATAAGCCTAAGTCGATTTAGAAGCAGATGACGCCTTTAGAGCTACTTCCGAGCGACAACAATAGAAGACAAAGTAACTTTGAACCTGTCTTTTTGTGCAGTTACCTATGGACAGTCCAATATGGATTATAACTTTCTGCTTGTTTTTTCCTGTCGGGATGTAATTAGTTGGAAAATTTTTGTACAAGATCCACTTGAAATGCTATTGGAAGTACAAAAATATAGCAAAAGTAAACAGACGATATTGCAGAAAATTTCAGGCGGACGCACCCATGGAACTTATATAATTAATCGGATGAAAGATAGATATTCCATTCAGAAAGCTTCACCAGCAAAGCTCTAGTATCGTATGCCATCAATGGCCATCGTATACAAGATGTTGACAATGAAAAGGCTATTTTGCAGTTAATTGTGCTAGAATCAAGCAGTGAATTTGTGAATGGTACCTACGAACAAAATGTATAGTTGTTCACTAAAACTTGCTTGGAAAGAAAAAATAACTGATATTATTACATCTACTGAGTAACTCTACGTTATCCGGGAACACTATGTAAATTTACACGGAGTTACACTGGCAAACATACGACATATGAAACAGAAACCTAACTGGATCATTATTGTTTGACAGTAACTAACGCCAGCGTTGCTGTAGCAATCTGTTTGACCATGTATTCGGAAGGACTTCATAAAAACCTCATTTCTACCAAGACAAAGAATTTGCACCCTGTCATCGTACTCTCATAACACACCCTAATGAGGGACTTCCAGACGAATGGGTCGGACGAAGCAATCCCATTAAATCTCCCGCCCGGCCATTGGCCAGATTTGACGCCAATAGGTCTTTGCTCATATAAGCTTATAAATGAATAGTTCGCCATAATCTCGACCAAAACCGAGGTGACGCTGAACATTTGTGGCGGGGGCAATCTTTAAATACAGATTCTCACACAATGTATATATTTATTATACCGAAATAATTGAAGATTAAAGTTATAATCATTCAAAGTTACAATACACTTTATCAAATCTAGTAAATTTATCGAAATGTTGTGAAGGAAGATTCTAATGCACTTGATACGTTTATATTATAATACTGCTTGATGTATTATCTATGAACATTCTGGTTCTGTCTTGAAAAGATACTGCATGTATCTTACAATACATATCCTACACACTGATCATATCTAAAAGAGTAACGATAGTAAGAGACCAAAGTAGTTGCCTTCTTCTATATATTAAAGTCATCACGTTCCAACAAGTATTGACTTGCTGTTACACATTAACACAAAGGTAACGGTACTCACCGCGTTGGTAAATATACGAGCATATGAGCAAGCTGATTGGGGCGTGTCTCCGAAGTCTGGCCCAGTGATTTGAAATAGTTTCCTGTCATCATATCAATTTGGGTTACGAACGTTAAAATGGAATCATTTCAGAGATGAGCGTTATTATCCGCCACCGCGTTGGAACGACCCGAAGTACTATGACAACTACTATCGCTACACACATAACCTACCCATCAGTGGATATTACGGATTTGGCTACGGAAATTACGGCTACGGACGTGACGATTACGGGTAGGTGTCGCTTTCTGATCTGGCGTGTGTGCACGTAACCGATGACGTACATTTCGCATTTGTGACTTAAATCGTGTTTGTGAAAGGAATGAAGAAGTTCCGCTTTTGGAACAGCGAGCTCTGCAGTTTCTCTAGTCTAAAGAACACCATTATCGCTGGCAGGCCTGTTACACGAAAATTCGCAAATCGGGATGAACCCATTAATATAGGTTGACTAATCACTTGTCGCATTGTGCATTGTAAAGGCCATAGATAAAAAATTTCCTCAGCTTCCGTCAACGAAGCAACTTGCTAATGCCCGCCATATGAAATCGCTTCCCTTTCCTTTGAACAATAGTAGTTTTAGTTGAACTTTGCTTTTAAAAACACATTGCAATCGAGTAATAAATTCTATTACTATCTAAAAACTATAGAGCATCTATAGACTATATAGTATAATAATAGATAATAGAAGTTTTTTTTTATTATTAGGACGAATATTTTCTATCTAAAACCTTTCTCGATATATTAGAGGTTTGCCTATATGATAATTATTCGTGTAATGTACGTCAGTATTTTAAGGATTTATTTCAACAGAAATTTTATATTTTAACTATACAAAAGCAACAGGATTCATTGAAGCCATAGAACACTTAGTTAAATACTGATGCAGCATACACCCATTTTACTAATCTATACATTCGTTCGAAGCCCCTAAAATACAACTTACTATACCCAATTAGTAATTGTTCATTCTATAGACAACTAAATAATAAACATAATATATTTTCATTAATATGATCCGGAAATTTAACTGATCGATAGATCTGGCTGCAATGAACAAAGCATCGTATCAACAATACAGGAGCGACGTATCTTAGTTGTTAATCTCAGTTCCAATCTCCATAAAGGACCTATAAAAGTTATGATCTTATAGAGGACTCTTACGGAGTACGAGATCGTGAATCGTACTCTGGAGTTACAAGTAGAAATTTGAACACGAGTGCGTATCATCTTTTATAAAAATCACAGCCTATACAATCGGACTTGTTTGGCCCATTTTACAGCGACGGCAACCAACAACCAGAGACGTACCCAAAAAGGCATATTAAAATTTCAAAACTGCTGCATTCAGCACTGCAACATTGATGGGAATAAAATTAAAATAGCTTTCCTTATTTACACAAATCGACTTGTGTTATTTACTAACAATGCTCTAAGGTTAATATAGAATTTGTTTTAATCGTTCATTTATATAAATAATTTTGCTTGTTCACCTTCGGTGGCAGACATTAATAGCAGGTGGTTTGTTTATTTTTTGTAAATGCTCTGTTGTTAAGCTTACTAAAATACTTGAAGAATTTTCGGCTTTCTACGGCCAACTTTTCAAGTTTTACCTTAAGACAATTGATATGACAGGCCCAATTATATGACATTTCAAAGTGCAACTTTCTTATATGTAAGAATGTAATTTGTAAATAAAAATACTCAGACACGAAGCGCTAGTAAGAATTATTATCACATGCGTGTTTTGCCTAGACACTTGATGCTGAGGTGACTGTACAAACAAGCAAAACGTCTATACGTTTTTTTGGTTTCTATACTTATTTCATGTTTGGGCTGATTTTAACCCGTAAATAAACTCACTTCAGTGTGGTCTAAAGAGCACAAAGAATTAATGCAGGTACTGAACGCGCAAACGAGAATGCAACAATCAAAATTCTAAATAGTCAGTTATCAGCAGTAGATATCTTTTCATCACTTTGAATATGAAACAATTTAGAAAAAATTATCAATTTTTTCTAAATTGTCCCTTTGTAGCATCGTTTCGAAAACACTTAGGAAGTCTGTCGGTAAATAGTATAACTCCTCTCCATCATCATCATCATCATCATCATCATCTGCGTGATGGGCTGTGCTCCTATCGAAGTCTCTAGCGCTATATGAGTCGCGTTTTTCTCGACACCTCGCCACGCATTTGTATTTTAATGATCAGTTAAGTCATTCTAGCAGCCGATGGATGGTTTGCCTAGATGACAATCGCTTTACTCGTATTTCAGTCGAGACCGAGGATACAACAACGGACGTTCGGTAAACGGCGACGCAGGTGGCGCTAGTTATCACCCCGACTATTATTACAACCGAGGAGTAAGCGGAGCAGAATACTACAATAATCTTCCATACGGAGGCTATTATCGAGGTTATTATGATGATGACTACTACATGCGAGGTCGCTCATATGCATCTCCGAGCGGATATTATCACGACCCGCAAGGGTACTACTATGGACAGGCACCGTATGACGATTATTACCGCAGGTAGTTCTTCTATTATAGTTCATCTATTTACATAATTGTTTCACTATTGTACACATATATAGAAAACCAATAGCGTCTATAAGATACTATAGACGATCCAATCCTACGTTCCCTTCCTACCTGTTACTTGAACGCTTAGCTTGCGTGTTTTTTTTTAGTTTGAGAATCGATCATAATAAAACAGCCTGTTCATACTTGGTACTTGAGAGGCGGGAAAAACACTCATGAAGATCAATTGAAAAGATTCCCAAAACAATACCTTTTTTCACAGCACGCAGTATCAGCAGTACCTTAAAACATTAGCTAGTGCTACAGAAATTGCATTCGCAGTCACATTTTTTCTTTTCGGGCCATGAACACACGTTCTGGATATCGGAAGGACTCTTTCCATATAGCAGATATTGTTGACGCTAAAGGCTTACGAGACCATAGCTTTAACTTGAAACCAAAGTGCAACATGTCTTTACTTCTCGAAAAGGTGGGTTGGCAAATGCATGGGGTGTCCTACGCTGGCTGATATTCGTGCCTAAGTTTCGTTAACCGGAAGCTGTTAAACATGGTTTTTTGTAACACAACGGGATGTCTTCTTTTTTTAAAAAAAGTTGTTTTGTAGAAATTTTTGCTGGCCCGTTGCAGTTCGAAGATAATTGCCAGCCAGTGCTGACTTGCAAACTTGTATGTGTTGATCAGCACGGAAAGTCAGTCGTCTGGAACGTTTGGGCTGTACAAGCAATCGTACTTCCACCATTTAGACGCACTGTGCCGATACTGGTCCCTGCGTGCTTACATGATCACGCACGACGCTGAAAGATCATGCCTGTAGGTATTTTGATCGAATGAAAACATTAGATCTTTTTCGAATGAAATCGAGTGAAACAACTTTTAGACTTATTATGATAGCGAGCAGAATCAAAACTATTATTTAGGCATAAGAATTCGCTTTTGTCGCAGGGATCGGTTCGGCAATTTTCCTTATATTTCTTAGAAAGCTATAACCTCCTGAAGAAGTATTCAACTCGGCCGTTATACCGACACGGTAGCATTCGGTCGCCTAAAATTAAGGTAAACTAAAAACCAACTCAGACTCTAAATCATAAGATATCCCGTTAATGTCCGTAGCAAATCAGCCGTGCTGCCAATCGCCCGCTAACCAAATGGAGAAGAACAACTTGAATTAGCAGACAAAGACAAGTACATATTTTTTATTTGTCCTATTTGATTGAGCCTACAACTACTCATGTCGCTTTGATCGTGATTACAATCCAAACGTCCAGAAAGAATTTTTAAAAATGACCTTCAAAACTGCATTTAAATAAAGTGAACAGCAGTTATGTCGAATGACAGAGCACCTTCGTAAGTGATATTTTCGTGTGACAATACGAAATAATTTATCTAAATATCTATCTCAATTTATCTATGGTTTGTGAGCGAGAGACCCGAATATTATCTCAGTATATATATATATATATATATATATATATATATATATATACACACATTGCGGCAACGCTAATGTTCGACCACTGAACTTAGAGATTAGCCCTTCGGCTGGAAGATATTATTATTATATCCACAGGGGCCGAAACCGTAAATTTCACAACAGTTTATTTGTTATAACAATTAGTATTTATTTTATGAATCTTTGAACTGTATATGTGTCATGATTGACGGGCTTGACAATTTGCCTACTTAGTAATGCCCTCTCGTTCACTTTACAAAAACGAGGGTTACGAACTTATAATGCGAGTAGCTTTACCAACGCTCATCTGTGTACCATCGTCGCAAGGAGATCTCCGTTTTAAGAGACGAGTCGCTTAGATGCGAGAACTTTTTTGAGCATGCTAGCTTATTCGGGTTTAATGAAAAAAGTTTGCATTTTTTTTCAGATATTTTGCTGCTATCGTTATTATAATACGGGCAGGGTGTATCCTCTGATTGTCCGACTTTGGTTGAGACAGATAGTGAGTGCATAATATTAGACCCATATATGACTTGGCTTGCAACGCGGATGGTCAGTCGCCGTGGGGATCTATTCAGTATTGGCGTTCAGTCTAAAGAGATAAACCTTTCTTCACCAAAATATATCGACATATGTATTCATACAAACAAAAGTAGTCAGGAAACACATGAGGTCTGACGTTGGATTGTAGCACTTCCATGATGAAGCATGGCTTTCGAATTAAATCGTTCCCGTCGAAACCAGTACGCTACTTAAACAATCTGTCCTTAACCGCTACGTAAAGCAGCTTTCATTTGACGTTACTCGTTGCTTACACAAACCTTAAGTTACATAAACCTCCTTTTTATGTAGTGGAATATCTTAAAATAACATGGGTGACCTTGTCGCATATACGACTAAATATATAACTACTTAATGTACGTTGTCAGAATAACGTATGTACGGTACATTCTGTCTGATGTACCTACAGCCAGTTCGGGCCACATCATTGGGCAGGCAGTCGGGCTCTTCTTTCTACAAAGGTATTCATTGGTAACTACTGTATGCGATTGATACTAGCCTGTTTTGTGCTCCTTAAATTGACATATTGTCACTACCATATTCCGATTTGACATGTTCCAACATGGCGCGTCTGTGCGAGCTAAGCAAATGTGCTCCATTTCAGGAGCAAGAAAAAAACGTTATGGAAGACACTTGTTCATTCAGCGAGTAACACTCACCTCAGTGAGTCTTTGTGATGTCCTGTTACTATAAATATGATTTTCAACTCAGAGTAATGAAGCGTTTAACGACTTCTTAACGAGTTTTAAACGAGTTTCATATAAACACAGAACTAAGTTAGATGGAGAATAAGATAGAGAGAGCGCACAGCTGATTAATCTGTCAAGGTGATTAATGCCCGTCGTATCTTTTCCCGGACGTAGGTGAGGAATAAACGACTTTTGAACCTCCTAGTTTATGTGCATCTATATGCGAGCCAGAGTTAATGAAGTCTTGGAAACTTCAGTCGGCAAAAATGCGGCCGAACAATTCTATCGAACTAGAAACCGCCTGTCGCGTCTACACCTCACCAGTACTCAGATCATCATACGGATAACGTCGGAGTTCCAATACTTTTTACTTAATCGGTGCTTCTTGTTTAATTTCTTCTGGATTAAAGCCTTACACTTCAAACCAACGCTGTCGTTGCTACGAATATAGCGATCTTAGTAGCATTCAGTATGGCACATTTCTTCCGCGTTTGAGCTCATTGAATTCGTAGAAGCATTATTCGAGAAAAATCCATCGTGTGCCTAATAATTTGTAACAAATACTCATTTAACGAAACTTGTTCCCATTCAATACACGGAATTATCACATTTGGGGCTGAAAGGGTCTCAAAATAATAGAAAAAGCTCGTTCCATATAGAGTAAGTGGATATTTACTATAGCAGTTTGGCATGGTCCTCGCTTGGAAGCCTAGAAGGTGGCTTAGGCGAGATAGGGCTGCACACATAAATGAAAAGGGATCAGCATGAAAATATAATTAGACCCTTGTAGTCTCTTTCCCTTGTAACTCTTTTTTTTTTGTAGTCAGCTTTCTTGAAATTGTTTGGAGGTGGATATCTGGTTCTTTGGCAATGCTGTATTTAGTCACATGTCTGTCTTGCTCAACTTTCGCAATAATTTCATCAACACTTCCTATAACTGATTGGCCACTGCGAGGAGCACCTTTCACATTGAAATTTTCAGAACGAAATCGACGGGACCATCTTTGGGCCGTTTCTTTCAGGAACATGTCTTAACCATACACGGCACACATTTTCTAGTGAACCTGGGCAGCTGTGCCTTTATGGCAATAAAATGGTAAAACATACCCGTTTTATTGCATAAAACATACTCATCTTTAAGGCGCTCTATAAATCTGGTTTTTCAAGTCCGTTCGGCCCTGATTCTAGTGTGTGTAACGTAGATTCTAAGTGATACTATCTTAGGAATATTAGTATAAGCCTTAAAAAAAAAACTGGGTTTGAAACTCAGAATAGATTTTTCCAGTTGTAAATCTGATGCGCTTTTCATTTATTAAGCTTGTAATTTTAGGCTAAATCCTAGGTTTCTTGGTGTTTTTTGGTCAATTTCGGCTAATAATCGTTTGAAAGTGTACAATTCTCGCTATAATTTAATTCTATACTCTTTGCCATGCCCAAGCAAAAACACGGTTATTTTGTCTGCCTTTTCTATGAATTCTATAAGAAATCTTGATTATTCACGAAAAAAAATAAAACACTTCAAATAACGTGAAAATTTGGAAATATTCGATATTCCGGAAAATTTGAAATGTACAGGAATAACATCTAGATTCAGAGAAAGGCATTATAGGGTGTTTTTAGAGTACAGATAATAGCCATATAGCGAATTCATAATCTTCACCAAAATTATATCTGAACTAAATCAAACTGGTAAACATGCTGTTATAGTTCTTTTGGCCAAGCATTAGATACAGCCGTAGTGAAAATACCTTCTACAATAGATCCATCCACATCGTGTAGAATTTAGCCCATAGGCTACACTACAAAGACTACCGCTTTGTCTTATAGATCAGTATATGCGGACCCGCGACTTATTGCTACTTGCTGCTGCGGTCCATTGGTGTCTATTGTTCCATCTTCGCGTTCTCATCTTTAGGGCGACTTCTGCGCCCATAATGGTTATAATACATAGAGCAGGACTCAAATGCAGGAACATAGATCGAAATATTGGGACAAGACTGTAATTACCATGCTTTCGTCGTCTATCGTATCTGTAGTAGGTTACTAGCCTCAACAAGGTGTATGCGAATCTGGTTCTTCAATCAGAGAACCAGATGAGTTCGGTTGGCAATAGCGAGAACAATTTGAATAGCGAGTAGAAATGAACAAAAAATGGTCTCGAGCGTCTTTTTTCCGGAAGCCGGACCCATCTCGTCTATTTAAAGGCATATACTCAAGGCTTACGATTGCCAGCCATCAGCGCTTTCGAGTTCAAAAAAGACGAAGTGAAATGTCATAGCAGCTTCCACTAACAGTGGCACAATACCCTATTTTAATGTATCCGCCACCTACTACCACCAAGGGTTACCTCTTATTAATCACTACCTTAAACTACTATACGCGTTGCCCGAGTCTGCAAACGCGCGTACATATACAACATATATCAATAAGACAACATATTTTATATGTCTTGCGTCTTGATATACCTTCGAGTTTTTGATATACACTTCATTAATACTTCGTATTGCACACATTGTACGAAATTGAAACCCGCCTTCGTGTTACATCCTACACATTCTTCTATAAATTTCATGAGGTAAGCGCCAAACACCGAGTAAGTAACCACTCTTCACTCTAAAGCAGTCCAGGTTGATTGACGATGACCCGCTTTCTGCCGCATTCAGTTCTGGGCAACACGTTTAATTTTTTAGGACGCAGCCAAACTTAAATGAAGGGAAGAATTTTGTAATTACCGCGGCATTTTTTGCAGTCGTTAGGTGTCGAATACTTCTTTGGACATTCATTGAAATTTCTAGGTAGACAAGGTCATCCATGAGATTAGTAAGGGGTACGCTAACAATACTTGGTACGCGCCGCTAGCTAAAGAAAAAGGCGCCAAATAAAGAAAGAAACAACACAAATGCATGTTTACATAAACTACATATGAACTGATGTGGAACAGAAGGACTTCTTAGAGCGATTTAAATAGGTGCGTGTACCTGTATTATACAGCAAGTAAAAATTTCGTAGGCGTAAGCGCGCATGACGTCTGTTAAGATTTGGTCACGGAGAAAACAAGAATCAGCAGCTAGGATTGCCTCTGACAGTTCCATTGGACATTGTTGCTTTTGTTGGAAGAGATTAAACCATTCGTTGTACGAAACGCTGGTTCCCGTATCAAAGTAGAGCTCATTTGTTTAGTGCATTTATCAATTAAAGCGTACATATCTGTCTTTGTGGAGTGACGCAGCCCCAACAAACGTTAAGGCGTCAAATTAACTATCGAAGCCTCCCATCATATTAACTTAGCAGGTACGTAGGTACGTTAACAATTTCCACGTTTACAAGGACCACACTTTCGTATGGTCTCTTTATTGAAAAAACACAGGGTATAATCAACAGACCAGCTGTTAAAACGAACTCTCTGCCAAGCACATATCAATAGATTTTTAATATCTTGGGTAAAAATTCGTTTTCACTCCTTGTAAGCCGGTGCTGTAGTAGACTGATAGGCCAAAATCGGATTTTTTCACGTTTCAGTTATCCTTTTCTGCCGTAACACACTGTTGTTTATGTCGAGTTTCTAGCAGTGCCTATTAATGTCCGATACTCTCGACAGACGATTCTACCGCTCGCCTAAAGGTTCAGTTATCTGAATAATAATGATATAATGGTGTAAAAATCAGGGTCATTTCGGAATATCAATAGCACATTAGGTTTTATTTAAGGTTTTTAAATTTAGGCGAACGAAGCTTTTCGAACCACAGCAATCTGTTCCAGCAATAGTAAGCTCGCAGGTTCCATGATTGATATGAAATAGCTAAGGTCAGGCCGATCGTATTTAGATAAAATTGTAATTTAGACCTTTGCGTATACGCAGATATGGTTTTCAAATTGTGTCAAAATGGAACACGCTGTGAAATAACTATATACAGATAGCAAGGAACATAATATTTGTTGAGCAAAGTATATGAACGCTTTCCGGTATTTGGCTTAATTTATTCAGGTACCCTTTGACGCCGGGCTATGGAGCTTACGATTATTATTATGGACAAAACATGCAAGATTATCATCCACCTGCAAAGAACGTTGATCCGTTCCCTGGCCAATTTGCAGGTTTCGGTTCCGTCTATTTCGTCCGAGGTGGACCCCATGTTGAACTACAATGCAATCTTTCGAAAGACGGCAACAAGCTTGTATCGGTTAGTAAAATACTGTGCCATCGAGTAAAACTTTCTAATAACTAACAAATTGAACATAAATAATAAAGTTTCAAATCTCTCTGACTAAAGTTTCGTTTGCAGACATATGTTTATTTCAGCGAGCTACTTACAACATAGTGGCAATAGGAAGTGCTTATCTCTGAGAAAATGGCAGGTTGTTAGAAAAAATGTTTTCCTTAACCATAACAAA
Organism: Varroa jacobsoni; assembly: GCF_002532875.2. Taxonomy (NCBI): domain Eukaryota; kingdom Metazoa; phylum Arthropoda; class Arachnida; order Mesostigmata; family Varroidae; genus Varroa; species Varroa jacobsoni. Next base: position 134,150 of record NW_019213634.1, read on the forward strand.
CACAATACTATTCATTAGCCGTTTGTCGATTCTTCAATTTTTCTAAGCTGACCACTACTTTTTCATTATATATATTAATGAGCAACACGTTGCCAGAGTGTACCCCCAAGTAATACTATAAAACAGGAATACGTTGAAATACCTTTACAATGTTTTTTATTTTCTTAGGTCTATTCTACCTCACCTCAAAAAAAACCGTTCTAACGATTTCTAGATGTCTCGGAATGTTACCTCGGCTCTAGACTCCATTCGCCATTTAAGTCGCAACGTTCATTCGACTCATAGCTCGGTGAACGGTAGTGAACGGAATATGTGCGGCTATATATGACATCTTAATAATTAATTTCAAGACTAGAAGCCTAAGGAGTCGAGATCAATAGCCTAGAATGCAACCGAAGGAACCTTAAATAAAAAGCGAACAAGCTTTGGAAAGTTTGACATGCTCTAGGGTACAATAAACTACTTCGAATATTTAGGATGAACTCATATTCCTTATACGAATAGCGTTCTAAAATAAAAACCTGTGTGTTTCTCTTTGCAAGTGCTTTGGAACTACAATTAGGGCACGTTTTCATTGTATGATAATGAACTGACTGTATGTAAAGTTGAAATTCAGATAGGTCGCTTTCTGATTTTTAAACTACATCCGAATTCCGGTTGGTATGAACGTGCTACGACCGACACAGCATTAGTCAGAAACCTTATAAGGAATTCACCTTATCTTACTTTATTGGCACAATATCTGCGTGTGTACGTTAACAGGCTAGAGCCATCGACTCCTGGGTTTCAGAATCAAAGTACTGCCTCTAGAATTATATCTTATGTATATTATTATTGCATCTTATGGATCATCTTACTCTACAAGCGTTCAGGGGTACTTAAAAGGAATCATAATACTGTGATATGCTAATTTTACAGAGCGTCGTATGGGTTAAGGTGGAAAATGCGTACCGCCCATTTCCATACGGACCCCCTCCCTATACCGCAAATCCATATTATTGCTCCTCTGGAGGTTGCCTCGACAAGGCCATTGATCTGACTGAGAAACGGTAAGTTCTTACCATGCAATTCAATGACCTTTCTGGAACGACGTCACTCTTTTATACAACGCTTGAATTATTCTTTGACTACTCCTTCACCCTTACCATGAGCTACGAGCGTGTTCAAAGGCTACATTACCTATTAAAGATCTAATTAATTGAAAACATCATAATGTACGTTACATATGCTCTTTTAATTCAATAGTCTTGTGGATTTTCCATGCTTTTTTCCGTTTATAGTAAACCTTTTGAATAGTTATTTACGCATCATTTTAACACTTTCAATTTATGCATTTGGCTAGTCGAAAACTAATAGCATTTTACAACCCTAGCGACAAATCTATTTATTATATATTTGCTGCCTACAAATCTACAAATTTTCCTTTATGGTGGCATAATAAAGAAAAAGCTTTTTTCTTTATTATGCCACCACCTAGAAATATTCAGACTTAGTGTTGAGAAATCCCGTTCCTGCTATGAATTCGGTAGTGGGAAAGGTAGAAGTATGCTAAAGTTACATTTGTATGATTAGAAAGAATTCCCTGGTCAAGCTCCTGCAGAGCAACCTTGACGACCTGTACCTTGAGTAGTATTTTCTCTGTCAGGTCTTTTCCATTAAATAAGCTCGTTCATTTTGTGCTATTGATTTGCGTCAATGATCTTGTTTTCCTGAAGCCTTTCCCAGTGTATAAAACTCTTTTAATCCCCCACAGAACGTATCTCCCAGAGCTCTTCATTGAAATTAAAACCACCGTAATTAGGGATGTATAGGAATCCGTCATTACGGCTGCGTGTTTCTTCGTGCTGAGCAAGTTTTGAGAGATTACGAAAAACTACGAGTCTGTGTGTTGTTCGCTCATCTATTAGGCACTTAGGCAGATAATTAAATTCAAGATGTATGACTTGACTGCTTGCAGGCCATGTTCTTGGCCGATTCACGAGTTGTTTGTTATTCCGTCCTCATCAAGTTTGCGTAGCAAAGCCGAACAAGGTGCATCTCCCAGGTTTCAAATCTCATTTCAAACATAGCAATCCTGTTACACATTCTGGGATACTTTGAAAATGGCTATTACTTTCATCCGATCTATTATAGATTTCTTGAAAATATTCGCACACCTCGACTGTAAATATTATTATTATTTTTTTTTTTAAATAATACTATAATTACCAGCTTTTAAAGCGATTCAGATCTTTCAATAAGATTTAACCCAATATTTAAGAAACCCAATATTTGGATTTTAACATCCATTCACTTGTCCCATTACAACGTTACTGTTAATGCGATATTCAGGAACAATATCCACGATCTCTAATCCTTAACGCAGCTTCGTATATATTTAGGCATATATTTAGTTAATCACATTAATACAATGATAATAGCGCTCCCGTTTCGGCATATATTAGTTTCATAGGCAAAACTGATATTGCCTTTTTGCTTAGCTGTGCCTATTATCAATTGATGCTTTTACACAGTTCATATGGGGAAAATATAGCTTGCTAATTTTTAGTACATAGACCGGGTACGGTATATGAGAGTTTTTTGCTATTAAATGTTAATTCAAAAAAACCACTACGAATTCGGAATGAGTTCTGAAGCAATTCTTCATTTGTTAGCATCATAAACCACTTTCCTATTACTAGTTCTTCTTATTAACTGTTCATCTGTGCACGATTTTTCGAAAAGCTCGCTTTCAGATACACAAACGGTATACACTTATGTGGCCTTTCTATACTTATAATGCCTTATCTGTGTAAGAAAGAAATAACCAGCTAAAATATAAACAAGTTACCTTCAAAACCACTTGAGAGAATATCAGTTTTTTTTTTAATAAATATATATGTATATATATAAAAGATGGAGCGTTCGGATTAGGAAAATTTTGATGGGCTGTTTGTTGTAACGGGCATATGTTCATCCGTCATGTTTGCTATCAGACGAAAATCAGTTCTTTCTAAAACAAAACACAAACTCGTTATGGCAAACGACAGCGTATCGTTTCGAAATTTGAGTGAAGACCACCTACTCTCCAACTTTTCTGCTCTAAACAAATCTTTACCAAGACAAAAACTTAATTTTTAATCCGAAGTTATTGTTTTTACAGTTTTTAAGCGACTTCTAAAAACCCGAGGAAGAGCTTCATGAGACAAGCTATCAAATCGTTAATAGAACTTAGATTTAAGAGGCCTGAAGGTTTACCACAATGGCTCATAAATCCATCTTTGATAGAGCTAGGTTTTTCATACAGAGATTAACGGCTGTTCTAGAAATGAGAATATTAATTGGCAATTACCTTGTCCAAATAAGTTCCAGTTAACCTTTTTTGGTCAACAGTCAATTTTTCAAAAAACCGTTGCTTTTTGAACCGAGGCCTTTTTAAACTTTTTGATCTTTTCGGCCACTATAAACCCTTACATATTTTAAGCTTTTGTCCTGGTATTATCACAGAACTTAATTCCGTTGACTTTTTTTTTGTAGCGTATTGGATGGTACTTTTGCGAGTTTACGCCTAACAGTACCGTTTGTTTCAGGTTTAGAAAATAATATGAGAAAAATTGTGAATTTAGACGCCTCACCCTATGTATATATATATATATATATATAGATGTTTTTTTTTCTAGTTTTTGCCATGTACTTATCGCTCACATACGATTTTGTTATTTCATCCTGTCTTTTACTTACGGCGTAAAATTTTGTTCAGAAATTGCTAGACTATTGTATTTAATGTGTGCTCAATCTAGAATGCCGTACACACTTATTTTGCAACTCACCAGAACCATGCGAGTGATTATTGACCTACTCTACAAATTTTTCCTGCCCTTCTTTTCGAAGAAAAGATTCTTTTCTTTCTTTACTTTCTAATAAAATGCTACAACTAAAAATCGTGTTATAACTACTACCTAGTAGACTTTGTTGTGGGCAGAAGAACGAACATGTGGGATTTCGTTGGCTGTTTAACAATTGCCATTGTTACAAAAAGCTTTCCTTACCTCAGCATAACAACGCGGAGGGCGAACATGCAATTACATAACCCATTTTTGCGTAGTAGGAGATGATTGCTGTGATTTCATTGCTATATTAGTGTCGAGCTTCTTCAGCTGGCTGGTGCGGTCATTCGGAATTCATTGTCGGGTTCGTGTTTATAAGATCGTCATCATTACCTTAAATTTAGGAAACTGCTCGCATAAATGATTAAGACTTACGTATTGCTTTCATTGATTAATAACCTCAATAACGAATTGTTTCTGACGGGTGACCCACCCCAAAGTTAGCCTTTCATGGCCGAGAGGTGTGCTTTAGGATTACAAGAGTTTTCTCAACAGAACAGATAACTTGACGATTTTCAATACCAAATCATTCTTTGTCTTACTTGTCTTTACAGATTTATTGCTGATATGCATGGTGATATCGCGACTCTTCACATTTACGATTTGCAGCCTCGTGATTACGGCGTTTATCGCTGCAGCGGGACGGTGCAAGCTAACAGTGGGTCGTCTGGCGATACCAACACGATTTATCAAATAGTTGAATTTTTCAACTAGAGTAGTTTTTCAGACCTATCTAGAGTGTGTCCAGAGGTCGGTTATCCGCCATCTTGCTAGCTCTAAATATTTTAGTTTATTTCACTGCTCGGTGCATGAAACATGAAGAATACTTGCTAAAACAAATAGGTAGGCTTTGTTTCATTAAAGCTCCACTTTACTTTCTTCGTTCCTGTGCTGTAGTCGACAGCGTTTCGTTAAAATCGTTAACTTTCCGTATGCTTTGTAATGGGTTGACGTTTACTGGAACTCAATTAGATTCCCTCTCCGGGTTTCAGTAGTTGGAGTCACATACCTTTGACAGTTGCATTCACGTTCATATATACTCAAATAAACATAGATGCAAAAATGTTTTCTACCATTGTATTTTGCAAAGCAGATTGGATATTTTAGGCTAACAAAAAAATTAATTCCGAAAACTTCCGAAAGCCAAAGCTAAGTAACATACTGAAAACTTCTCTGCAAACTTCGCCGTCTGCTGCAAGCTTGAGTTTTATGAGAAGAAGTTTATGAGAAAATTAAAACGCTTGGTATCAGATTGTTCTAACATCAACTTAAGTGTGTCGACAATAATTCAGTGTCTGATCCTTGGTTTCTAACGAACATGAAATCAATACCTCCAGTTTTTCCACTTCGTCCTAACTTAACACAGAAATGATTTGTCAAAGCGAGGAAAAAGCCTTTCGATTCTGTCCTTTTTCAAGCCGTACAATGTTGTATCTCTATACATTTTGCCATTAGACAATTATAGGAAGAAGCAGATTTTGTTTGCGCTGACGTGGCTTGGTGGCCTCTATCAAATTCAAGTTCTATTCTTACGTGTCAAATCTGTGACTTTTCTAGATTAAAGGCTACGTAAACTATACGAAAAGAAAAAAGAGCGATGATTACAGAATACCTCAATCCATGCATTGCACTGATTGTAACTCTTAAAATTCTCTTAATAAACCCATTATAGGCACAGACTAAGTGAGACTGCATCGATGAAGGGGATGTTCTCCTTCAAATCGTGCTGTGATCTAGTCATTATACAGACTAGTTCTATAAAGTTCTTCGATTGCTTAAATGAAGACGGCTATTGTTCAAACGGATTTTTAACTTTGATAAGTAATTAATTCAACGACATCTTGTATCACAAATATATGGCCTGTTGCCGTTAGCTTCTTTGTCCACCTTTTCAGTCGATCGATCAAAGGGCACAATACAACATGTTATTTTTAGCAGCGGGTTGACCCGCAACAGATTAAAAGTACGTCTAATTGGTATTCTCCTTCACATACAGAACAGTTTTCTCTCTGCACGACCAGTGAGTGAATAGAGCTAGCCAACGAGAGCCTTTGTTTGTTGTCGGCCCTGCTGCTCTATAATGCGCGTGAGAACTTTTTTACCATCATACTAAGTAAGTAAACGGAAGCTTTGTCACCGCTGCTCGTGTTTACCAGCGTAACCTATTTATTCCAAGCACAATAATCTCTCCGGCTCCTTGTGTTTTGAAACCAAAGGAACAACAAATGGAGATTTACCCACAGGTGTCAACTAATCGGCATGATTATTAAAGATAGTCAGTCTCACTAAAGGATTCTTGAATTGCTTCTTGATTGGATGCTAATATGATTCTGAACGCAGAACTTGAAACATTTATCTTGGAGTTCACTAGTAACTACCGGATGGTTCAGGTGATCTGGTGAGTACATTTATATGCTATTTTTTCAAGTACGCTCATCAAACTATTTATTTTTCTATTTATTTTTTCTTATATTACAAAAAACAAACAAATTATTTTTTCTAGTATGATCATTCAACAACATGTTACTACTAGAACCCATAACTGCTAAAGGTACCTCTACTCAACAAGTAGTGGAAGTTATCCCTCTCTATTCTAACTGAACAAAATTAAACAAGTTAACAAAAATATCGACCCAAAAACCGTAATAAATTAAATTAATACGTTATGAAAAACGTTTATACATCCACGTGAAAATTATCCGCCGAAGTTCGTCATTATTTAGAGAAGTGTTTTCAAATGGTTGGCTGAGACCTTCATGGACGAAAATCTTCTACCTAAGTAGACACAGCTTTACATTTAATTTTAAGGTTGGAGGACCGCAGAAGAAAGATAAGAAGAAATTATTTTCGCTAGCCATAAGAAAAATAACTATTTTAAGTATTACAATGGATAAATAGACTGGCCTTCAAAATCTAAGAACTTTAGAGATCAGCCTAATAAAACGCCTAAGTTTCGTGTTGACTTGTAAGTTACTGATGATATTATTCGAGATGATCAACATAGACATTTCCAGAAGGAATTCGATTACAAAGACGATTACTGCGTCACAAATATTATTCTCCTTTTTGGTATTTTAGCGTCATAAAAATAGTTTGCAGCCATTTGTCGAAAAGCATATTTAAAGTTATACATGATTTGTTAATTTCTTGTAAGGAACAATAAGGCGACTATAACGAAAAGACAAGCACACCGAACACGAGTTACGATTATACATGATAGATACAGTTTAATGGCATGAATAGGCAAGCAGCGAAAGGCCGTAAAGTGCGACAGAAAAGACAGTGAAGAATCTCCCATGCCTTTTTTGCCTTACATTTTGAGCGGCGTGTCCTTGTTGTGTCCTGGCGAGCTGAAGACACATTTATTTGCATTTTGTTGGCTCTTCCATTCCACGACGATGATGATGACTCTTCTGTTTGTGACTTTCGTTTTCATAGCGTAATCAACGTGTCTCTTTGACGACATATTCATAAAAGATATACATAACGTGATAATAAATGCTATATTCCGAAAAATATTTGTATTATTCACGCTCAGCTTTTGTGGCGACACATTTTTTTGTGACGACGATCTGTTTACGTGAATTTCAATTGAACTTACCTTAACATGCTAAATGCAATACTACTTAAAATGAGATATATGCAAATAAATTATCTTTACTACCGCACTTGTCGGCGCACTGGAATACAAATTAAAGATATTTTTTATTGCCCCAGCTGTCGGTACATAGATTCTGGACCTACAAGAGCTGAGTAGACACCCGTCTAACAGACTGCTAAAGTAAAAGATTAGTGTATTTTTGAAATTGGGGTATCATCGAAAACCCTTTAAAAGCACATGTTGCTTGAGAATTTACCTAGAAAGCAACTATTGACTCTTAACATTTTCAGTTTGATCACCGCCAGGATAGAGTGCGTTGCCGTGCTAAAAAAGAACCTCTGTTATAACCATATGGAATTCCTTTGAACACGATGCAAATTTAAGATAAAGCAACAAAATGATACAATAGTTTCCTGTTATTACTATCCGTAATAATAGCTTTAACTACACACTGCAGCACGTTTTATGATGAAAAGCGCTGACCCGGCCGCAGCATGCTGTATTTGGTCCTGAGGAGGCCCGTGAAAGACTCACCAACTCAACATTTTCCTGTATTCAAATGAACCTGCAAATAATGTTTAGTCTCCTGCAACCGCCTTGAGCCCTTGCGTTACCTTGGAGCTACATTTTCTCACAGGACTGACTCATGGATTTGTGCTTTACGATGTAACCAGATTCGCTTGTCCTGGAGATGGTCCATCTTCGAAGTCGGGATTGTTCCACGTACTTCAACTACTTGTAACAAATTTGTACGTACAAGTCGACTCCACATAATTTAGCCCTAGAGATCTTTCCTCCCACTCAAATCTCTTAGCAGAATGTCAGCAGTTTTTTGGGTGCCACTGCGATTGTTAAGAGATAGTAGATATCGTGACTCTCATTATTTTAGATTGGGTGTGGCAAACCGGTTCGTAAAAGTTAGCTTCAATGAAGTATGTGAAACTGTTCCTACTTTCGAATTCGTCCGAAAATTCGAAAGATATTAAGACTCTATTTTAAAGAACCTCGGACTTGTTGAAGAATCAGTAGTAATTAATGTTACGAGGTAAATCTCGTCTAGAAGGCCAAGCTCTCCTAGATCACAAAAAATAGGTTTCTAGTAAAGCTATTCACTCTCCTTGGAAATTTTATTATTTCCTGTACTATGGCTTCGTCTGTTGCGGTCATGGCGGATAAATAATAGATAATGAAGCTATTGCCCCGAATACATAAACGGTTGGTAGACGGTAATCTACGATACAGTGCATTATTTTCTGGCTCCTTGACAATTTCGACTCTACTAGCGTTCTAGCTGTATTGGCAGTCTATTCGTGTAAAATAACAGGCTGTCACCCATTCGCTTTCAATTAGTTCACAGAGCCGTGCGTAAAATTTGCTTCACGAACCTGTGTAGGGACGTCAAGACTACGAATCTACGATACTACCGATTTACAGTTACTTGTCTGAACAACTAAGCCAACACTGAAAAAGGGAACGCAGTAGGGCGAATAATATTTGCGCGTGTTCTACAATCTCAAAAGACGCTTTTTTCTGTGTGTGGCTATCGCACACGCTTTGTTTGCTTTTGTTACTTGACGTTTAAAGCAATTTATGGTGTTTACCTCAGTAACTCTTTCTCACTCGTTAAGATTATGTGAACACGTTTACCATAATGGTTATTACTGCTTGTGTTAACATCTATGTTGTACAGCATTTTTCTCCATTAATAAAGCTGAACGAGTTCATGTACACTTTTACTAAATACGAATGTTCTACTTTTTGAGACACAATCTATTTTATAAACGTTCAGCAATAATTTTTAGCCCATTGGCGACAATTTACTCATTTGTGCATACGCAAAGCTTGTGTTATGTCTGAATAGTTCGCATCAGAGGTGGGGTATAAGACACGATTCAGCAACGTGGCACTGAACACATCTTCCTAGACAAACTGCAAACAGCTTTAAGCGTCGTCACAAAGCAATTATGGCAATATACATAACTGGTCCTAACTTAGGCGTTAGAATAACCACGTAAGTAAGAGCTGGGATCGTAATAGAATACCGGAAGTGTATTTTGGATCAGCAAACGTACTGCCGTCTATTTTAAATGTGGACACAAGGGCCAAGTCGTAACAATTTGTTCTATGAGCCTAAAGAACAGGGAGCGATAATGGGGCTCGCGAACTTCCACAGCTCTTTCATTTTCAATTTTTTTTTACTGAGACCGTTTTTAAATATTAGTTTAGCAGTTGTCATTTGCCGTAACGACAACATAGAGTTATAGTATATTTGGCACGTTAGTGTATAAATTAAGTTTCGCGTATATATATTAGGGCTAGAGCAGCCAACAACACGATAAATACATGGTATCTAAAGCCTTCCTATTATTAGGGCAAGTCTACTCTGACGAGTGTCTAGACTTTTGCCACTCATAATCCTTATATCCTGTTTAATATGTAATCGAACACATACAACGATTAATTAAGAAAAAACAAAGATCAGAGCTATGCAATTAGAGAAAGTCTTTTGCAGATCTGGCCGTAAAGCAGCACACAAACAAGTTACCATATACAATATATTTATTATTATTATTTGATAACATTGGTTATCTACTCAACAATGGTGAAGTGGTCCTGCTTTCTATGGTACGTTGTTCGCGTTCATTCAGTCTTTTTACATTATATAATCATCACTTGTGTTTGTTTTATGATACTCTCGATGTATTTCAAGTTTATAAGCACACACATCTCCGACAAATGTTCGAGCGCTAAGATAGCTACGCTGCCATCGGCCGCGCCCCTACGAACGGTAGCGGCCCCCTAATCTTCCTTGCCATACCATAATCTCATCACTAGCATCATCATTATCAGTATAAACAAACATCATTTGAGGGAGCTGGAGGCAGTTAGATTACAGAGAGAAGGCTACCTCTAGTTTTAAACGTGTTTTGTTATCAGTATTTGTAGGTTTTCTGCGTTCAATAAACCATTCTTACGCCATTATCTAGCGACGCATCCTCATCTGATATTTGCGGGTCGTGTAGTTTATTATATTCTAGTTCTAGTTAATAATTGGGAAAATCAAAATCAGTCAGTTTGACAACTGTTATGAAGCAGCGTTTGAAAAAGAAGACGCAAAACTATCAATTGAGAATTATGCGAAGAGTCGTGAAATGACCATTTATCGGAACGATTTTTACTTGATCAAATAACCTCTTACTCAGGACATAGATGACGCCTTGCTGAAGTGCGAAAAGGAAGAATCGTAACGGCTAACTAACTTCAGTCGTCCTGCGCCAAACCCTGTTTGATAGCTAAAGCATTGATGACTAATGAAATGAACTTTTACGAATGCCAACAACGGCACAAATTTCTGCCTGAACTGCCACTTCGAACGAAGTTATGGTGCCGTGCACTAGATATGATAAGCCATAAACTAAATTATACCTACTAACGCTTCGAGCAGGTAACAATCGTTATTATTAAATATAATGCAAATAATGTTCGTTACAATTTAATGCTACACAACAACTATATCCTGCCTCAGCTACTACTCTTCAATGTTTAAACATAACCTTTACAGATTACGTTTACGCAGAAAAGTCTAACCCAAAAGCAGCATTTGCATCCACTGCCGTATCCCTCTTTTCAGTCCAAATACCAAAGCACAGACCTAAGAACAAGCTACATAAGCAAAACTATAATGTTTATACTTACCGGAAAAATAATTGCCAATCAACTCATGATCCTAACTAATAGACTAAATTAATGAGAATAAACGTGATATTCCTATAGCTCGTAGTTTTCTACAGATGGAGAATGTACGACATATCAGCACTTGAATCTAGCTAAAGTTCAAGATAGACGCCAATATTACGTGTCAGTGCATCTGTATTAACGTCTTTCCGTGGCGTCGTTCCTCAATTACAGCGTGGTGGCGTTCCTTTTTCGTATTCCGGCACAAATCGCGCGCCGCGCTTTATCACGCTGGACGATGATGATCAATGTTAAATATCAGCATATCCATAATACTTATTGATAGTGTAATAATGTACAACATTTCGGTAAGGTGGTATGTAGTTGCGGCAGCATGATGATCGTGGAGTGGTTCTCCAAATCGTATCATAATTAAATTTCAGATACTTTTTTATAGTGTGAATTTTTGGCGTCTATGTGTGACTAAGTATATGTGCAGGAGTGTATCTTTCTGTGCGTAGCTAGTTATGATTATTTGTGGGTGCATATTTCTGTTTAAAAACACTTTCGGTAGTTCAATCTTATTTCTTCAAATTGATCCGTCCAAAGGATGGTTTGCCAGGTCGACTTTTCTAGAGTTATATTATATAGAGAATACACGTGCGTCACACGGGTACTCTTCCGATCAAAAAAATAATTATCTTATTGAAGTAAAAACAGAGGCTGTTCTTAAAGTACGTACGTGCACCCAAAAATACAAAAATTCCCATATTTATCTTCCATACCCTTCCGGCACTCAATTTCTGCTTACGGAAATGTCGGTTCTCATCTTCTGTTGAAATTTATTGCGTCTGCTCCATTTTTCTGCCATCGCATGTCATTTTCCTTTTTTTTTTTACATAAAAAATTAAAATCATTAGTGTATCCTACCGTTATTTAGGATTAATATCACCGCCATTGGGGAAATTTTTTTTCTATGTCACTAGAAGTCAACGCACTTCAACCATTTTCACCGATTAAATAGTACCAGATAGAAAACGACCCAGTAGCCTGGCTTTCTTTCAACGCAAATCCATATGCAACACGATTTCCTGCTTACATGAACTTGCTTCATAATCGTACCACGCCTTCGTTTGAACACCTCCACAAAACGCGACGCAGCACTTCAAACAGAACTTCTAACAAGTCACACATCCACCCCGAGGCCTTCATTCCGCTGTGCCTCTGTCCGTTTCTTCTTGCCTGCTTTGTTCCCGCTTCCGCCAGTCTACTGCTGTTTTTTTTGGTCTTGCTCTGACGTCAGTTGAATACCTCATTAAACGTTGCAGCGATTCAGCTGACTTCAGACTGACCGCTCATACTTTTTCGTTTGCGATCCTTCACAAAAAAGCCCTTCAAAAACGTTGGGACGATCAGAAGTCTTTCATCGTTGCCGCCGCTATTGTCACTGCGGCCACCACATAAACTGCTTCGTGATCGTGCTATGGCCGCCAACCTGTCCGCGAACAAGAATAAGTCAATTATGCTATTAATTACCGCTTTTTATCTGCTGAACTCGATCTGGTTCCCACAAGTTTGTTTCGATCTTTAGATCGCCTGTTACTTGGTCCACTTCTGCAGATTCTGCGTCGCACTCTGAAGCCTCTTTTAGGCTAGTCCAGGGATTGGACTCAATTGGATACTCAACTGGACTTCGGGATGCAGAACCCTTTTCGACGGCGGACTTCTATTCCAGACCGGGATTCATTGGTGGAAACTCGGACTCATCATGGAGACGCAGACTTCTAAAAGGAGAACGTGGTTCCTTTGTGGTGTCTTCGAGTTGCTCTGAAATACATAGGCACAGTGCAAATACAACAAAAAGGGAGTCAACGGCGTCACTATTTTAATTTCAACCAGATTTGGTTACGTAGTGCAGCGCGATAAACATGCCATTGGCGTGGTGCGTAATATTTCTTATCGAGTAGGGCACACATTCAAGGCAGATTATTGTTGTTAAGAAATTCGACCGAACGAAGGATTTCATAAGGAACCCAGGAACGTACAGTTACTGATATATACAAATACGACGTATTTTCGTGTATTTGGTTATCTCCAGAGCTCCCTTCAGTGACTGGCCACTAAGATTTACAGCACGTATTGCTCACGTCAAGTACCGAACGCGCGAAAGAATTTGATTAAAACTTGATTCTCTAATACATTGACGAATTTTAGAATCAAGGAGTTTTACGATTTGGCATTGATTTATGCCATTTCGACGTCTTACTGCGGTACTTTAGCCAGACATCAACGGAATGGACTGTTGGTCTTGAAAGCTGCCCTAAAGTTATTAAAGAACTGTTTGAAAAGCTGGATGAAAAACCCTCTCAGATTTCAGTTTTTTGGATGTATCCAACTTAACAGGTGTGATTCCAAACTGTACCAGGAAGCATCGCAGAGTATAGTTGATATGTGAATATTACTATTGCTTATTTTATAACGTACAACCAATTGAACTGACATGAACCTTCCAGTTATATTTCCAAATTGAGAACAAAATGTCGGTATGTCATACGCTATATAGAAAAAATCAGAGAAGTCGGAAAGCGTAAAACTCATGCCATACTCGGCAACCCTTCAGATATCGAATTCTAGAGATGTAAATTTTTTGTGTTTGAAACGGACATTGTTTAACTATTCACATCCGGACTCTCTTGTTTAAAGCAGCATCCATCAAGGATTAAATTGATGCAAAAGCCATCAAAATTTTGATAAGACAATGCCCCCTTGTATTAGTCCTTTCTCATATCTATAATTTATCTCGTCAAGCATTAATGCGTTGTACTGCTGTACCACAAATGCTGACAATTAAGGCTCAGAAATTTTCCCACGTGCAAACTCTGTTAAACATTGGATCAAACTAGCTCAAAATAGACATAAGCCAGGAACTCATTGCAACATACGTTCGATGATTTCAAGTAAAATTGTTACCAAAACGTAACGTTCATTAGGAACCAAACTGATGTTCTAAAACAAGGCATATAATCAAAAACTCTGTACACAAAGTCTCTCTAAGATTTCGAAAATAAGTACCTGTAGCTATCTGCCATTTGCTTTCTTCTAAATCAACTTAATGACATTTGTCATTCTTTATAGCCACAGTACACCTGCCGATACAACTCCTTTCTGGGTTTCTATTGCGGGAACTAACATTGACAGTCAAATTTCGCATAATATAATAGAAGCCTTTATTAAGTCATATTTGTCGTTCGGGCGTATATTCCCTTCCGTCGGTTCTGAATGCCACTTAAGGGCAAAATAAGATGCGTTTCTCACTAAAGTCAATATTTAATTTACATATTTATATATGACTGTATATTCAATAGCGCGATGATCCGCTACTTGAAAACTCTTGCCCAAATACGGCACGCAGTATCGTCTCCATAAATCCTGAAATTGAAGTTCAGACAAACCTTTCTTTAGTAGACGGATTCGATAAAAACAAAAAAAAAAAAACGGCCTTCTTGCAGTGGGGGAAAACCGTGCTGAAGTACCACAGCAAACGCTGTACAGTTTCTGCATAAAATCGTTTGTTATAGACCTTTTGTAAATTCTAAGAAAAAGTCGCCAAAGATAGCATCAATCCAGACTGCGGTGAGCGATATATTTAAAAGTTTCTCATGGTAGTTCGACATCATAATACCAAGCATATTATCTTTTTATTTTTTCAACTTCACTGAACGATAAAATAGGTTAGTGTCTAAACAGACACCGAACTAGCCATGCATTTAAGTATAGACGTAATTATATATTTTCAAGAACAAACATCAGGTAAGAAGGAAGGTATACGAACTGTTCCTCATTAAACCCTTTAAATTGTATACACATTAGCGTAGAATATATATATATATATATATATATATATATATATATATATATATGGTGCACCTGGTTCTTTTGAAAATGCATCACTTATGGCTCGACGAACTGCTGCAGGGCTGCGTGATTTCGTAAATACTTTATACAATCGTATAGTGGATCACCGCTGCGTGTATTTCTCCATCATAAATGTATTTCTATTATGTCAACGCTAGACATTTAATTAGGTGCTAATAAAAAGAAAAAAAAAAAGCTTTCTAAATACGAACGCGTTTCCTTTAGAGTCATGTGTGCCAAGTAAGATAGAAACTTAAGCGTTTTGAATTGCAGTTCCTCTAAGACGTGAAGAGAGATTTCAATAAACAAACAACAAGCAAACAACAATCAAGATGAGCGCAAACTGACCTACGTGAACTTTAAGGCAAAACTTAGTTGTGGAAACACATTCCCGTTTTGTATGGCAAATACGTACACAAAGCCTGTCATACAAACGTATACGGAATAATGAATAGTCTGGTGACATAGGGAAAACAAAACAGTTTGTTATTAACTTTTGGTGAAATTTCGTATATTTCACATGGTTAGTTACTATCAAATAGCCATTATGCTTCCAGCTATCCTGCGGACCACGCTTGGCTGTATAAATGAATATATGCAATGACTAGTTGTTACGAAAGTCAATTTGTTCAGGCAGCATTAAGACGGCATTTTTAAGTTATGTTAATATTGTTATTTTTAACTTGAAATGACAAATGTATTGCAGATAAATATAGTACGATATTTTTTCACCTGCTGCAGTCAACATAAAGACCGAAAAGGCCGTGAATCATCCTTGGCCTATATAGCGAATCAACGTTTGTGAAATCCAACGTTAAATAACATTAATTAATAAGACTCTCGACTTAAGTTTGCCGCACTCGAATAAACGAATAGAACTCCAGCATTTACGTTCACAAAGCGCCAATGAGATAATACGTAGAGAGTTTTATACCGTAATATTACTCCGGGATCGTCATCAGTTGAAGCACATCTATCGAAATACGAGAGAAATAAGCTCAAATGAAATATCTACGAATATTAATAACGGTACTAACAAAATAGTAGAATAGGTGTGTGCAATACATAACAGCAACGCAACAGACCAAGGTGGCACAAAAATGTTTTGGTAGATGATGCGCGATTTGATTCCACGCTGAAGCCAAACTCATATCTTCAAAACGTATCTATGGGCTGATTGTTAACGTTTCGACCCGGAGCTTAACAGATGGCACTGCTTGGACAGGCAAATTACCTCACTTGCATAAAAGCACAGATTTCCATGGGTTAGACTTTACATTAGTATGTTTTGATTATTAAGCTTCGTTGTAAGAAGAAAAAAACTGCTTTGCACGATCGTCGAAAGGCTTTGACCAATAAAGCGGCGACATATTTCTACTACACGCTTTCGAGCCATGTAAAAGAACGGGCAAAAGGACGGGCAAAAGGACGGCGCCGCAGATAATTAAGAGTTTATAGCAGTATGTTTAAAACTTTTCATCACATAGAAATCTCTCATTCGATAGTCTCACTGTGGTAATAAGGCTTTGTGCTTTGCTTCGCTTCGTTCTGTTTGTTTGTTTATGTTTGCCGGAATCGTTAGTGATGACACTGTTGCATGAGCGGTAATTGAGCGTCGTAGGCCTGATCAACATCACCATCAATTACGCTATCTTTGACACTTTTTAAGGTAGGCGGATAACCAGCAACGGCTTTCGCGTAGCTCATTGCTATTGCTACCCCATTATCTGCGACTATCCGTTCTGAAGCGACAGACGGATCAGAACTACATTGTGGCTGCTCGTGCTGCTGTTGCTCTAGCTGATCTGAGTCTCGCTTGAAGCTAGGCTCGGAAGGGCCACGAGACGTACCTCCACCGGCAATGGCCGGAGCGGTTCCACTGGCCGCGGTTGTTGACGTTGGTGCGGCACTGCCTGGTGAGGTTGCACCGCCGCAGGTTGTTACCACGCCCGTGGCCTGCGAGTCGTCGATAAGGTTATGCTGACGTAAGAAGGTGCACTCGCCGCCATGTTCCGTGTTGACGTTGTACACATACAAGTAGCCAGCAGTAGAGGCGATCAGTAAGCGACACTGGCGCTCGACTGTTGTTAAAGCTACTACACAGGGTATACCGGTCAACGACAGCCGTGCCGTAGCGAACGATCGGCCTTGAGCAAACACATCCGACATAGCAGCTGGAAGTAGACTTGAGCTGCCTGATAGGATTGCTTTGCCCACGAAGTTCATCCAGCCACCGCCAACATCGGCATCGGATAGGCTTCCAACAGTAGCCTGAGGTGTGCCCGCCGCACCACTTGAACCACCACTTGCGCTGTTCTCATCCAGTTTAAATATGTGCACGGTCTGTAAGGCGTTAATAAACAAGTTATATACTATCGGAAACTATATTCAAGTCGCCGATAAAAGCAATTTTGATCGTCTAAGTTTGCTTTTCTGTAACAGCTAAAAGAGATTATGCTACAGCTGAATTTTATTATGTCTATATATGAAGGCTCCCATAGCAATTGTTAAAGTTTCTCGAACTAGTACTGAAATTTCAATAAGCTCTATTTCACTATTTATGTATGTCGCTTATTTTCTATGACAAAATAATATTTAAAGTTCTATAAGAATCGATAAAACATTTTCGCAAAATCATCTCTGTTACTATATAGTGAAATGGATTTGTCATGAATTCTTCACAAAGCGCGCTACAATTCGCTCCGATTACTACCTACCTCAAAGTTACTGGCGCACGCCAGTAGTGTAGATTCGACATTGAAGGCAAGCGAATAAATTGTAGCACATCGCTTGAGACCTCGACGGAGTTCGTAGATTCGGCTGCCATCGTTTACGGAAAACACTCGGATTACCGTACCCTTCTCTGATGCTGAGGCGAGAAGACTGCCTATAATTTAGAACACAGTAATAAAGCAAATATTGAAAGTCACACGACAAGAGCTACAGAATTCAGTCTATAAGAAGTTCAGAAAATAGCTTTATTCGCCAAACTATATGAATTAAATAAAGAATAAGTATCAAGTACATTAGCTTAACTGCCGCACCATTTGCGTTGAAAGCGAGGGCCGCCAAAGGTGAGTTGTGGGCGGGGATCATAATCTTGGCGCAGATGTTTTCTGTGTCAAAGATTTGGATCTCCCCCATAGACGTGCTACCCGGATAAGCTAAGTACGTCACACCTGCATACCAATAGGTTTAACATTATAACAAGTCAATATTTTTATCACAGTGTTAGGTTTGGAAACATTATTTCTAAATAAAAGCTTTTAAAACTTTTCCCTGAAACGAACACTTGTGCTTCGCGACAATCTTCGTCTCTTAAAAAGAAAAAGCTCTAAAAATCAGATTCACATCTTGAACGAACGTGGTCACGTAAAACAGGATAATGTCGTATTGGCCCAACGAAACTTACCTTTCTCGGTGTTGCTGGAGAGTGCGCAAACCCCCTTTGGATTAGCTGGTGTGTCTCTAATTGTATGCAGCACTTTCATGTCACGAATATTATGGATGTAGAGTGACTCTTCCAAGCAAACTACCACTCGCTAAAACAAAACTCCAACGAAAGAACCGCTCAGATAAGAATATATGAATTGCCTGCATTGTAATGTTATTAGAAAACCTCCTTACACCAACTAGTGCTGTAAAGAGATTGATGGTATCGATGAGTTAAGCAATCATACATATATCGTCCCACACATAGTCAACACCCAACGTTCAATTGGATACCGCACTTAGTAACTGTACACATGTAATGATTTCGTGGTTTAACTCAGCATTTTTTGCAACTGGGCAATGGAAACACCTCATTACCAGAACTAGCGACATTCCATAGTTGGGTCATAGAGTTGGGACAAATTATGACCCATATAAGGAATAAGAACCCACCGATCGATTAAGTTTGACAGCAAGGATGGTGTTGGCGTAGGAAAAACTTGTAATCTCTGTTCCTTTCTTAAAGTGGCACACCTGAAGGAAGTAAGAATACAGAAGAGTTACAGGCAACATTCAAACGTTATTGTTAAGCAAATGTGCGTTTTATACATTTAATACGACTTCTTATTTACTCAATACTAAAAGTCTGTTACCAGCCTTGTTGACTGTCTCATACTCTCAAAAATATGTTTATCAACAGCATCAAACGTGAGCTCTTGAAGATTTATGCTATATTCACATTCGCACAATGTATGAACAAGAGATAAATTTGTTCAATTTCATATATAAACCTTGAGTTTTCGAGAGCTTGGCAATGAGACCACTGCAACGAGGCTCGAACTGAAGAGCCGCTCCACGAGAGCTACATCCTCGCAGTCTGCCGATTGATGGATCTTTTCCAGTCGATCAACGCTATTTAGTGCAAAGAGTCGATAGCCCTTATTCGTACCGACAGCTAAAGACCTGTGTCAGTAAAATAAATAAATGAAACATATAATTAACTCTATGTAAAGGTTCTTTATTTCCTAAAGTCCATACGATAAATATCTCAGGCACAGCAAGAAAGAAGTGTCTTTTCGTACAGGTTCAAACCCGGGCAGGGCTCTATTTTGGTTTTCACGGATGTATACGACAATAGAGAACAGCTCTCTACTACTAAGCATCTTCTCTATTCTACATCCACCTGCCCATCCGTCGACATTAGGCAAAAAGTGCACTTCAACCTGGTTTTTATAACACAACCACCGCGTCTTGATGAACGCACAGCGGGCGCTTTTCGGCTGACGTTCGCGCATACTACCCCTTACTCAACCCTACACACCCACGAAGAACAATTTAATCAAAAACCATATTTTTTTTTTAGTTACTTTTTTGTACTGAATCAAATTCCGTCATCCGTTTGCTAAATTCTATTGACAATGGTAAGCTACCAATCATGAACGAATACGCTGAGCAACGGACGGCTGTGCTTACGCTGTGACAACCTGATCGGATGCCATAATTCGAGTACAACACAGCTTTCCATCTTTGGCTCGTTTTTATATCGCTAAGTCGACGACCCGTTATTAGGTGGAGTATTATTTATCGGCAAGATGGACGCCAAGAGTTCACAGGTACATTATTCGTTGTAGTGTTCTTTCTTTTCTAATACACGGATCTGTATCAACTCGCACTTATTAAAAAAAAAAAAAATGCTGCTATAATTTGTCACTATGTTATAGTTCATCCATGTTCCCTGTTTTTATCGGATATTCGTAGCAAACATTCATAGTTATTTACACTTTCACGCGACCAGTTACTGCACCAGCGGACACTAAAAGGACAATATATTATAAGGAAAACACTTGGCAGCTAAGGCTGGTGGTATAGACTCTAATGGAGAAAAGAAAAATCTCGTTACTGATGCAGATGAACGTGCCAGAGTGACGACGACAATAATATGGGTCCATACTTACGTGAAGTCCTGATTGAAGTTAACGAAGATACTGTGGTTTTTGAAACAGCCTCCTCCCTCCATGAAAGCCATCTTAGTTAGCTAGGTAGCGTTTGATTCCTGTTTCGTTTTAGTAGTGTTTTCCTTTTTCTCGACGACCGCGGCGTTGTTGAGACTGTCGTTGTTGGTGACCGACCGACCGACCGCCCGCCCGCCGGCCGACCTCACTAACTGACTGATGGATGGACAGACGGACAGATCGACCGATTTACACTGGATATTGCTCTTTGCAGCAGCAAACAGAGTCTGCTGCTGCTGCTGCTGCTGCTGCTGCTGCTGCTGCCAGTGATGACGTCAACAATGGTTAAAGTTTTGTATTTTGTCTGCCGACGGGTAACATGCTAGAGCAGTTGACGCTAGAAGCAATAGCTACAACCAGTGAGCACTGAAAAGTTGCAACTTGAGTTCGACCACTGACCGTGCACAACGCAACTCGCCCTGTACCAAGCTAAAAGCAAAAAGTGCTCCAGCAGATCGACCGTCTCCACTACAGCTACTCTATAACGAGCCACCGCCAATAGAAAAGGACACGGTGCTTCCTTCTGGATTGCGGATAGACGATGCCGATATATAGTGCGCGAAGAGCGAGACGGCAATAATGATAGAATACTATTAGTGAAGTCTATACATAATGTCTCGATAGACAACAAGTGCTAGTTTCAACAAGAAAAGTTGCCCACAGTTTCAGCTCACAACACACACACACGCACACAAACACTAAATTGCAATTAATAAATCACTGCGCACCGTGTAACACAGCATTTACTTAACTGAAATTCCGCCAGTCCGATTGTAATCCGTTCCATCCAATAAGGCAGCGCACAAAATGAAAAGTTATCGTACAGATTAGCAGTGAGGCTAAAACACCGACGATTCAGTGCCGAAGCTGACACTTTTTTTTTTCAAACTTTTGGGCTTGTTGACACGCAAACAATCTCAAGACTAGTGCTAGTACCAACAGGTAAAAATCAGCACGATGAAAACTAAACAATTTCGGAAACTGAATAGGGGCTGACAAATACAGCACCGAACTCACCTGAAGACTGCACAGTCAGCGTTTGGTGACGCTGCTCTCTTTTAATCGTGGCTGAAATTCCACTTTGGGCGCTGGCCGCTAAACGAAGCATCCAGCGATATCCAGCACCTGCGGGAGAGAGCAAGCAAAAGAGCGGGAGAATCGTGGTGCACGCACGGCCCGTCATGCCCCAAGCAGGCGGTGCATACTGCAGCTGAGACACTGATGATGATGACAGGCAGGGCGATAAAGGCGCTGTGCGAGATGACAACACAGACAAACAACGTAGATGACAACGATGTGACGACCAGTCAAACACGACAGACACTGAGTTGCGCTGCCGGAGCTTCCTAGGCACTTCTGTGCTACCCCTCACCGCGTTTCCCTCTTTTCCGACGCAGAAGCGACAACGACGACACGAAGGAGAAGACGCAAACAGATATGAGCACTAACGCAAATCGCCGATCGACACAGAACTTCTAGTTGAGCTAAATTCGATTCTGCTGTCATCCACTCGCTCGATGTCGTCGTGCCTAGTTTGTTGCAGGACTTTACACTGTTGTCATCACTAGCACGACAAATACCAACGGGCACGGTGAACACCAGCAATTCTGGTAATCCCCGCAACAGCGGCAAAAACGACGGCAACTGCGGAGCCACGCGACGTCAACTAATGACCTCAGCCTATAATCACCTTTAGCTTGTTATGCCATAGTATGACAGGGACGATGACTACTATGTACCACCACCAGTTCGAGATTGGATTGCTGATTAATTTTCCAATGTCTGCTCAGCACTGGCGGCGACGGCAGCAGCAGCAGCAGCAGCATTAAATGTCACAGTCACAATTAGATGTTTCGAAACAAAAATGCCCTGTAGCAGCCAGCAGCAACTGTATCACTGACGCCCGTCGTCTTTACCGTCGTGGAAGTGGTTACGCAGTGTCGCTATCGTGTTTCTATTGCTCACCTGGGGATAGCGATGGCAGCGGCGGTGGTCGGCTGCTTAACTCAGCTGGTTTCTGCCATAGATGAACTGGCGGACCGCTGCGAACCAGCCAGCGATATGTGTTACACTTTCCGAATTTTTATTCGTCGTAGAAGTAGACCGCCGCTGCCGGTTGCTACTGTGTCTTTTTCTGAAGCGTCCTTCCATTCATCACGGCTTTTCTCGGAACTGTGAGCGCTGTTGAGTTTGCTTGTTGTCTTGGCCCCCGTTTCGTGTATCGTCTAACGTAAAGCCAAGGTTACCAGCAGACAGTAGTAGCAGCAGCAGCAGCAGAAAGAGGTTTATTGTTTTTTCCGATCAACGACTCTGGGCATTCCCTGGGGCGATTGGATCAGATCAGATCAGCTGTTTCTACGTCGTCGTAAGTTTTCACGGTTGACGACGACCACATAACAATAACGATGACGAAAATCGCTCGCTCCCTTCGTGGTTTTGCCTGTTTACAGCAATGACTGGTAACACTTTCTAGAAAAAGAAATCGGAGAGGAACAGGCGTGATTGTGCTGATAATATTCTTTTGAATGTTGATGGTCCTGCTGATGAGAACGTAGGGGCGAGGCGCTGATGGCAATGAGCGTACTTCTGCGTTTCTCCGCTTTGTGGCTGTTTTGGAATAGCACGACCAGCCGCACTCGATACCCCTAGTCAACAACGATAATTGTTGAAATGCTGCTGTTTTACTGTAAAAGTGCGCGCTGATTTACTCCTCTTTTCGATAGACAGAAAAATAATACGAATGATGTTTTTTTGACGCTATTTTCTATTTCAATTTGATTGATTTGAGTTATGAGGCAAAGTAAAAGGTACGGGCTTTACGGGTGAGAGGTAAACTACACGAAGACGGCGCAGGCTTGCCGTTCCATCAAGAGAGGCGCTGCAGCGTACGCTCTCTATAAACGAATGAATGCATTATTGTTGACTTGAATTACAGACGCACATGCGACGCAACCGCCGTGAACAATTATACAGAAGCGGCAGGCCAACGAATGAATCAAAACAACGATAGAAAATAAAGTAATAGTTTAGACGGATTTTCTACGAAATCCAATTGGCAGACTTAGCGGATCTGTTTAAGTCAACGCAAAATGGACAGAGATTGCGTAGAACGAATTTTCAGAAAAAATAACTTTCGACTGTATAATCTGCATTTTTAAAGCCAGGCAAGAAAACCAATACATAAATCGTTCTATGGTTAATCCATTACTACTTAATCACAAAAATGAATTAACGACCTTTAAAGTTTAATCTTTTCGAAAAGTGTTGTTCACAAACCAGGTGTACTACAAAGACCGCTTAGAATAGAGAGCTCTACAAGAATTAATCTTAGTGGATTGTTATCACAGTATATAATAATTTTAGCTGCAGCATAATTTATCAAACGTACTTTCAAGCGATGAAAAAGTTCTTTCTGTACAGTGTAGTTGATTCAAAGAAATAATTCGCACTAATTTGAACAATGTTTTAGTAGCTATTGGACAAAATCTTAGAAATCCATTACCGATTACACCTGATGGCTGTAGCACAGCAGTGACTGCCCCATTTGCTAAGATCGTAGGAGCGTAGTGATGCGTATGAACTTTTTTTTTTTTTTTTTTTAAGGATTGGCTTGATGCTTTTCGCAAAAAGACTATTACTTACTGATGAATCGTTATTATCTAATGCGGTTTCCAAATAACATTTCTCGGTAGGATCTATAGGTTTAGTTGCAAATTGGTTATTCAAGCCCATTTGACTATTACAATTATATGAATTATTGTTTCCATGATGAGTGTGTACAGTGCGTATAACTTTAAAAGCCTAAACTAGACAAAAGACACCCAAAACGAAAAATAAAATGCTTTTCAGCCATATCAGGATATTCAGCACGTCTGTATATATAACTCTAAACATGATAAGCAAACAATTTCAGCATTATCTAATCGCACTCAGTGACATATTGTGCAGTTTTCCCGTCGTGGAGCTTGGATACAGCAAGTTATCATGTCACCTTCATTTTATATGAGGCGTATATTTAATGCATAAACTAAATATATGTATACATAAAACTGCAAGTAATACCCAGCATACATGTTTAGTAAAAATATGTTTATTTTTCACTCATATATATATATATATATATATATATATGACTAACGATTAAATATAACGAAAAATATCGTCTTTGCTACTTTGTTATCTGATACTAAATAAATATTTTTTATTAACACGTCTTTGCAAAAAATCTCAGGCTGAAAAGTACGTCAAAGAAAGTCTATGACATGATATGAAGCATGCAAATAGATGATAACCAACATTTAATATGAGTAAGTGTCAAAATCGAGATTAACTGATAGTACGAGATTACTTCTTCTTAATTAAGCGGCATTTTTTAAAAATCATTATCTAATTAGCTTTTATTTTAAACATATTTTATTAATATAAGATTCCACTTGTAATTGTACTAACTCAAATGCTTTCACTTCTATTCGTCGGGTGCGATTACTGGTTCGCTCATAGTGGGCGACACTACCTCAGGCGAGGCCGGCACAGATCTAGTGGGAACCAAATTCATTCAGACAACGACTGATACACCCAGCTTTGGACATAAGTATGCAACGTTATCGGTATATAGAAGAACGATTTATTTTGTATTTTTGGAGTCTGCGCTCACACGGTTGAGGTACTGAAGAGCGGTGGCTGGGCATCATTCCGAGCCTTCATTACTGCCTGGTTGTACGATATACCATACGACAATGTGTTAGCAAAACATGTGACAGTTCTATCCAAAGTTGCTCTAATGGAAATCTATGTAGAATATAATCACAAAAATTAGAGCGTCCTTAAGTATAGTAAAATTATGCACAAATAAATTTCGCAACTTGAATACAAAATCATTTCGAATTTGATTTGGTACTAAAAGTGGCCATTTAAAACATGCAAAAG
The DNA here is from genome assembly GCF_002532875.2 of Varroa jacobsoni. Classification (NCBI taxonomy): domain Eukaryota; kingdom Metazoa; phylum Arthropoda; class Arachnida; order Mesostigmata; family Varroidae; genus Varroa; species Varroa jacobsoni. The sequence continues at coordinate 159,577 of NW_019213634.1, forward strand.
CAATGATGCTTTTGTAGTTCTGTTAGTTTTTACCTGAAAATAAATCGTGAGCTTGATTATATTAAACTTCTTGCGACTACCAACAGCGAAGGAAAATATACTCGTTATTCGCTTAATTATCTAGAGCACCATAAGGTTCCATAAACATGCAACGCATCAACTGAAAATGGTCGCTTATGGTTCTTTGAACAAAAATGCATCACCAAATATGTCCTTTCAGTTTACCGAAAATGATATCTAAACATTTTGCAATTTCAGTCTCGGTAATCCAAAGGTGTCCAAAGTTTGGCTCTTGTAGTTACAAACGTTACGTACCTATGTGAATTTTCAGACGGTGTTATTAAATCATTAGAATTTAAAGACAACTTAAATATTTGAAACTTTTCAGACTCTGTTTGCAAACGACCCTTGTTACTTTGAAGGTATGTTTTGCATTAGTCCAGTTCAAGGATGTATTAAAACAGAAAGCTACACAGATATTATCTCAGCCAGTCAGCAACAAATTGCACCATGGTAAGCAACTGACAGTTGGGATAAAATATAGATATTAACCAGGTAGCGTCTTTGCCTTGCTTCTTTTCTGATATAGACTTAAAGACGCGACATTAGGAAATGCTGGCTGAATATAGACGTTTGGGGAGAGTTACGTAGTAGCAAATATTTTGCAATTTTTGACATATTCCAGGGAAAACCGCTTTCTTAAAAAAATTATTTATCCTTATTAATTGTTTACCCTTACTGGGCTATCTCAGAGGATGTATCTACGATGGCCTTTGTTTTAGGCCATGGGATCTATCACACGATAGCAGTAATAAAACTAAAAAAGGTTTTGGGCAGCCCCAAAGGGATATCGACTTGTAATCTTCTATATACTAGAGTTCAAAAAAAGGGCAATTTTATTTAGACTTTATAACGAATAAATTTATATAAATAAGTCATAGAGAAACTAATATAAATTTTCATATACCATACTAGCAGAATTATAAATTAGTTTTACCATCCGATCTCATAATAATACGCTGATTCAATTAATAGACTTTTTCATAGCGGATATTACTGAAATAAAGCTTAAAAAAGCTAGGTAATGCTTGCAAACTGCGGTTTGTTCAGGGGCATAATTTACTGCCCAATTCATTTTCAGCCTTATTATGACAGAGTGATAAATAGGTCCGTCTATAACATATATACAATAATAATAAGTTCTGTTCGAGTTCTTCTTGCTTCATACGAATGATCGTTAGGTTATAATACTGATTTCGTCCGACGCAAGTGACCCATAGTATCCGTATATACATTAAAAATAACAAATAGTTGGCTGTAAAAATCAAACGTAATGACAACTGAATCTGCAGTGAAGCTTTGTCTTGACGTGCCTCCTCAAAGGCATTTTTTATTGAAAAATTGCCTTTCAGTGATGCATAGGCAGCCCGCAACTCAAATTTGCTGACCGAGAGCATCTGAAAATAATAATTCATACTTGTGAACATCTTTATTACACTTTCTCACTTTATATAATTTGCGGTGGACGCTATAGTGGTGGTCTGTACCTGCAAAAACATCTGAATTTATTACCCAGCTAATTTACTAATAAAATCAAAAAGAGAGCTTCTCGTCTTGCGAAATGTATGCTGAGACGTGGCGATTGCTTTCGAAGGTACTGCGTCATTTTATTTGAAAATATTATATCAATAATAACAGGTGGCTTAATTCATACCGACTGGGCTTATAAATCATCCTGCGCTTAAAGCTTCCTGTGAGGATGGATTTGCCTAAGATCGTATTGAATATTGTTGCGTTTACCACCATACAGCGACTTAATGTGATGGTATTCATTTTGTGGTATAGCAGCTATCAAGCCTCTGTCACAGCTATGAAAATGGGATGTAGTACTGCTGCTGCCGCTAGCGCATACTCATCTCTATACAGAGCTGGTTTCGTGCACAGCGTCTCGCCGTTCCGTGGGCCCGTTATTTGCTACCAAGTGTCACCTGCAGACCAGAGCGAACGTCGTGGGGCCCCTCTTTGAATGTCACGGCGAACCGACCTCGGCCGGGTCTTCTGTCTGTCGCTCGTATCTTTTGCTTCCTTCTCTGTTTTCGTCGACGGCTTCGGCGCACCCGGTGTCTTCTGCCGACCCGCAACTGGCTGCCGTGAGCAGCGGCGGCTACTGGTGCCCTTCGTACCTTCTTCAGTTTTCGTTTTCTCGCCCCTGGTGCGGCCCCCGCGCCCCTAACGGTTGTAATCTTTAGACAACATAGGTCAGAAAAACATAGGTCTAAACATTTGGCTAAAGAAGGAACGAGGATACTCGCGGCGTTCATCTTCTTCTCTAAATACACACCATTCTGGGTGAGGCGTATACGAATCTGCTGTGGCGTACACATCGCTCGAACGAGAAACAGGATGAGTTTGGTTAGTGGTTGTGAACGCCGTTACGGCAACCGGCAGAAATAGACGTATCGTTTAAGCGCGCTGCGGGGTCGACGTTGGTAGTGGCCTTTCTGCGGGCTGTCCATGGCATTTTCTTCTAGCGGTTGTACTTATACCACCTCATCTATCGAACGAATGTTCAATGCGTGCAAATGTCAGCTATTGCCGCTTCCGAATTACCCACAACAAAAACACTCAGTCGAGCTATAGAATGGGACCCACAGAAATTGAGACAGATAGGGGCTCAACTTTTCAGTGCTGAATTTCCTCGCTTGACCCCTTGTTGCTACCATTTACTAGTCGGAGAAATATTTTCATTTTGGTGTGTTACTGGTGGAATTAGCGGAACAAATATTTCAGCTTTTTAGGATATGAAACATTCTTTAACGAATACACATTTAATATGAAACTTCACGCAAAGATTGCGCAATTCGTCCCTAAAGCTACCAATATGTATACTTATTTACAGCAGGTGGGTCCAGTTGACCGATGAAAGTGGGTTTAGTGCTGAAAAGCCAACCAATAATTTCTGGCTGTGCGAGATAACGCATAATCTATGATACGCAATGTCTCGTCATTTTCTCTTCATTTTCATGATAGATATCGACACGCAAGTTATTTGAAAGAGTTTGCATAAGTTGAAAATAAACTTGAAGCTCTACAAAAGAAATTTATCAGGATACAGTCTGATAGTAAAAGTGGGATTGAGTGCTAGGTTGATCTACAAGCATCGCAATTCTCACCAGTATGATCGCACTAATCTGAAAATTCTAATAATTTCCTCTCCTCCTTCGGATGCTATGTAGAACTTACTAACCTATATGCCCAAAGGAGATTATAAAACAGCATTTATTTACGAATGTAATAGAATGGCATAGGCCATGCAACTTTTTAATTGATCGCAAGCCCTCCACCTTTAAAATTTTGCCTATCACACATATATTGCCTTTATATTATATTTATAACACTGGGTTACGCATAAATAAATTAATCGAAGCTAGAAAGCTAACACGGCATAAAACGACAATCGCCAACCCAAAGGCAGCCGAGAGGCTGCCTAGTGAAAGCAAAAGGGGAAAGTCCGTCGGCGCAAGCTCTGGACAATATGGAGAATACAACAAAACGTTCCATTTGATATCTGTAAGGGCAGCTTTGATGATGTTTGCCTGCGTAGCCTTGCATGGTCGTAGAGCAGAATGACCCCGCTTGTCGCATTTTTTGAATAGCCTGCTTGGCTCAACGCAACTGAGCACAATAAATGTCCCGATCAGCCGTTAGGTTCACAAAGAACAATTATCAGTTAATCAGGCTTTTGCAGCCTCATTAAATGTTGAAGATCTAATTCGACTTTTAGGTTTAGCTTATTTCCTGGCACAGTTAATTCCGATCTCCAATTCTTATTTACAGTAACAGTTCTGTGAAAACCTTGCTTATTGTGGCTGCGTGGCGCCGACCGGGCGAGATGTTAAGGAATCCCTTGTGGGTTCAGAAAATCCATGGGCAAACCAAGCTCTAGGTCTCTGTGCCAACCCAAGGGTTTTGAGGTGGTTAACGACGGTCTTACGGCTACAGCTTATCTCCTCAGCGGATTTCTCAGTTGTTGTTGGCCGTCTTTGTTCAAAAATTACTTTAGATGGTTGTCATCAAACTAAAGCGGTTCGTCAAAGCGGGAGGCATCCTTTAATTTAGTCTTGGCAAACCATCCTTAGCAGTCCTTTCATAAATAGCACCGTGTACGAAGCAGATATCGCTTACTTTTTGTCCGGCCACCACGTTTTATTTGACAGTTTCGGCAGCGTTTTGGTCTTGACGATATACATAATAGAAGAGATGACGAATAGATCCTTTTTTTTTTTTACCTGGAACATACATCATCAAGATGAGTCCTTTCGAGCTGAAATTGTACTCAAAACACAATACCGCTACACCAGGCAGACGGAGCAGGAAAAGAGCGTTGGAATGGTAAATCAGGAAAATAGAAAAAAAGCTTTAAAAAAAACCGACCTAATTTATTACCCAACCAAATAGATGGACGCGAAAAATCTACTAGTGAATTAGAAAGAATAGGAAAAAATTACTATTAAAGCTAAATATACTTGAAACAAAGCTACGAATTGTTTTATTCTTATTTTTTCCCTTTTTTTTTTTGTTTTATATGAGGGAAGTCCTCTTTTGCGCAGGCTTAAGCCTGTACAAAAGGGGACTCTATATCAAAATATCCTATTATTATAGTCGGTGTCTTTTCGGTAAACCTCCTCTTCAAAATCGTTCTCTCGAAATTATTGAAAAAATTCTTATTGCTGAAATATTCTGACTACTGTAGCCTTCTAATCGGTATTTCTTAACTGAGCTCAATGCCTGAGTGGCCTATTTATACACCAAAGGTATGATATGTTGATAGGAACAAAGTAACACAAAGGCTTGCAAGAGCCAAAGCTGTAAATAGCCAATATTTTTTATTGGATTAAGAAATCAACCCTGCCCAATTCGACAAAGCTCTGTACTAAGGCTATGTACGATATTTTATACAATTAATTTAATTTAATCAGTACCAACCAAGTACGCGTCTATGTGCGGAACTTCATCATCCATTTACAACACACACTCATGTATAGACTTCCACATAGCGCAGAGCTATAATCTGGCTTATCTCCTGTTCGAACTATCAGAACAGGTGATACTCAGTGAACGAAAACGATATATTCCGTGTATTCGCTCTGAATACATATCGTGCTTAACATAACTTGTGAAAGGCTGTTCGTCTTGTCGTAGATTCAACCTGCGCCAACGGTCCGCGCACCCCGGTCACTCTCTTCGTTCCTACTCGATTGCACACGCTAACACCATTCAAGCGATTAGCATCATCGAGCAAGCCGAGGGGCGAGACCCAGAGCTCATTCCTTCGAGTGTAAAGCACAGGTTGCCACCAGCCTGTGCCATGTGTTAGAAGCTGCACTTAGCAAACTTCGGCGATGTGTCGGCAAGCTGGTATTGAATGTTGGAGGCTGCAGGCCGACTATAGCCAGTTATTGGGAGAGTATGGGAGCCGTTTGTCCCAGCGCAGAGGTCACAGTTAGGGATAATATAATAGCTGTCGTAGAAGGCACTTTGGCCGACCAGTACTCATCCAATTGCATTGTGCTGTTGCAGCGACGTCCCAGAGGTCTCTAAAGAAGAATGCACAGCGTTTCAAGGCGAATAGGACGCAAGTGACCTGCACCGTATGGCGACCGAACCAAGCTGCGCCATCCGGTCGAATCGTGAACAGGTTGTTGCTGGATGCTTTTTACTCCAGTCATCAGTCGCACAGTCTGTCACAATGCCCTCGTCGTTCGTAGCTAGCACATATGCGCTACCGATCTACCCAAGTGCGGTCGCAGCAGGCTCGCTATAAAAAAAAATCGAAATGGGTTTGTGTGTGCAAGACACACACAGCGAGGTAGGAGCTATTCAACGGAAAGATGAACGGAGCATCGGTGTATTTCATGGCCTGCGAAGGCGCTCATCTAACCGGTAGTGCTCTCTTCGTTAAACTAAGATGGTAAACTATATCCATTGCAATGCGCCATTTGTCACAGAAATGTCTCTACAAAGTAACGGATTAGATCTCACGAACTTTGACTTTGATTTAAATTGCAGCATAAAACTACTGCGCTAAATCTAAAAAAGAAAGCTGATAACTATAATTTAACTTCTACACTCCATTTAGGCTGGTGGGACACATCGTGGTACTTTTTTTTTAGGACTAAACCATAACTACCAATATAAATGGCCATCTAAAGTAGGAGATAGCTGCGGTATTATCTAATCTGAGTTTACCTAATGGCCATAGGAAATCTGCGCAGCTGGTTTTTCTATCCACAGTCCCTCATTCAAAATAATTTTTTTCCTAAATTTCAATAAATTTTAGTTCAGTAAAATATTTCAATAACATAAAAAGAAACATCAAAACTTATCTATCTACTGTTTCAATACGTGCAAACTGTGTTGATGCTATTTCCTTTTACCTACTATCAGAGACAGCCACACGACGCAATATAACGATCAATATTTTATGGCATTATAATAAAATTTATCGAAATGTAGCTATCTGCGTTCGATGTTTACTCAGAATCTTATCCACACTGCTTGAATACTCGCTATTTATCAAGTAATAAAATTCACGAAGTGTACGAGTGTAACCACACCCTTTGGCGCACCGCAAGTCCCTCAGTGACTGGTTTGGCAGACGGGACATTCAAATTAACAAAATTGGACTGAAGTGGAACTAACATGTAACATTTGGTGCAAAAAAATTTGCAGTAATCACTTGCTCCCTGTAATGAATTGAGTTCAGCGTAATTTTTTATGCTCAATGAATCCGGAATAGCTGAACATCGTTGATATATTTGTGTTCGTTTTATGTTACTACTAATTAATCGATTGATGCAACGCCTACCATCGCGTGTAGCTTACTCTATAGCGTTAGGGTGCAATTGCCAGTTAACATCTGTTAGCAAGATTATTAGTCTTTAGAAACAAACTACTGAGGAAATAGTGTTGACCACAGATCAGCCTCCTGTCCTGATGTACGCATTTGCAATGCCCACCCCGAAGATCTCACCGGTAGTTAAAAGATTTAGGTCAGCGACCCCAACAACGTGCCTTTACGTTTAGCTTGCCACACAATATGAGTGAATGTTTGCTTCGTACGCTGCAGACGCGTATGCGAAATGTTATATTTAGAAATTGAATCCTCCCAGAATAGAAAAGCTTCGCCACTGCTCAAAAACGTAGCTGCCAACATTCAGACGAGAGATGTTAACGAGATTCTCAAAAGGTCTAACAGTGTTAACCGATGATACGTTGCGAGTTGAAACCTTCTATACTTTACTTATATAGAACTATACTATATAACTTCTATACTAAACTTATATAGAACAATAAAGTACAGCCATTTTTATAATTCAACCAACCCTGGTTCGAACCATTTGGCGATAACGCGAGTATAGTCCATATGAATCTGCTTTTCACAACGGTTCATTAAATATATAAAATCAATTGTTATCTACCAATATGAGAAACGAATACAGTCATATGAATTTAAGTGGGCCAAAAAACTCGACAGACATTAATATGTCATTAACGTAATTAGCCAGTTTGAAGAGTACTTTTATCGTTGAAACTTTTAACTATGGCCGAAACTGAGCAGCTACTATCAACCTTGCCGGTCTGTTCTGTTTCTGCGAATCGACGACGTCGATCTTTAACTTTTTCACATATGTAACCAGGCTAATTTTCGTTGTGCCGTACTGGATCGGATAATTAGAATTAGAGATGAAATCAGGTAAAATTCGTCCCATATGCGGTATACAGACAATACGGATGACAGAAGTCACTTTTTCTAATTATTACTTTTTGTGTTTTGCGATTTCTTAGATTAGTTGCTTGAAGATCGTCCCATCTGTTACTAAACAAACCAGCGCAGTACTTCGGCCTATTAAACAAGCTTTGACCTGATAAATACATGTTAATAGCTTAAATAGGTGCCGTCATATCGATTGTACGAGGATCGCAAATGTGGGTCGATTTAATTTAACGCGCAAAGATCGATACCTCTTGAGCTTTAAACTCGTCGCCGGGCTATGTGAGGCAGTAATTGCAGTTGTGGTAGCGGAGGGCTGTCTACGCCTTTGGATCATGGCGAGCCGCTAGCTGGCTCGATGATATCATCAGACCATATGCAAGAAGAGAACAAGACAGGCCAAACACAACAACACCTCGAATGCGAACCTCGGGCCTTCGAGGCGGCGCAAGGTCGACGAGGCTCAGCGGCGTTGGCTTGGCAGCGCTGGTTGCCGTCGGCTGAGCTTTCGAGCTCTGAGGACAGCACGAAATCAACTAGGGTTGATCCGTTCACTGAGACGGAATAAGTTGCTGAACGACAGTGTTAGTAGCGATAGGGGCAACAGCAGCTATAATTTTGGTCGTAGCCTTCACTCAACTACTGCTGCTGTTACAGCCACCCATATTACGGTAATTCTTCTCCTTTATGCTGCTGGTCCGAGGGTAAGCACTACTCACTAAACCACTCGCTTGTACCGGTGGCCTAGAGAACGCGCCTAAGGCAACGCTTGCCAGAGAGAGAATCGTGTCCATACGACGTCTCCTCGTCTGGGTTTGTTGCATTCGCTCAAACTCGGACCTTGCCTTGATCGCTCTGCTGTAGTACTATAACCATGACGGCCGTCGTACAGAACAGGCACACGCATACGTAATCACACCCATCCACTCGCTATATATAAACACGACATCGGCAGTAACGAAATCGCCACCGCCGCCCCGCGGTTGCCAGCAGCGGCATACAACCAGCAGACAATCTTGTCGGCCGCCGCACGAGAAAATTTCCCAGTTTTAAGAACATCAACGCTAAGATTGCTTAGAACTTGGCCTAGGACGGCCTGCGATGTAGAGCCGTGAAACAGCTTTTGACACTTTTAACGCGATTGACTATGACAAACGGAAGCAAAAAAGAACAGAAAAGGACTACGACAGGGCTAGGGGCTTAAACGCATGGCTGTAGAGACATGAGCATTTTATTGCCGTCTTAGGTGCTTGAATTATGAATAATAAAGAGATGTTTAATCAATATCTTGCTATATCTTATGTGTCATTAGCTAAATAAAAATACTTAGATCTTAAACTATAAAAATTTAATTAACAGTAAAATGAATTTTTGACCACAAAGTTGATAAAATTCAGAAATATATAAAATACAACATGGCGTCGTTAACGAGATCGAATCGGCTTAGCGATCAAGTAGCACCGGGGCTTCTGCAATCATACAAAATATCCATTAGGTGTAGTAGTAAAATGAAGATAGGAAATATTTTCGATCGTACTTAAATTGATAAATAAAGTTATTCTTAAAAAAAAGTACGGTGCCAACAGACTTAAAAACTGCTTTATAGAACCTGTTTTTGTGAAGCTTAGAGTCTTAATGGGTCGTACAATTATATAAAACGGAAGACAAGTTATAGAAGGTAATTTAACGCTCACTAAAAGTAAAAATAATAAGAGTTAATATTTTTAATGCGTAGTCCTCAACGTAGTGCATCATTACCATCGTCATTATGCAATATTTGATACAGTGTCGATAAAGTGGATCTCAGACGGGCCCCTATAGTACGCCAAATGATGAAGCTGGCTTGTAACGGTAAACATGACACAAGCGAAAGTGATGGCGTGGCTGTGGTAAGTCGATGACAGTAACTCACGGAACCGTCGCATAGAAGATACTTCGTGAAATGACGCGTCCGTTTTAGAGTTAGTAAATTTATATTCTGATGATAATCAATAACAATAATAAGTATTAAATAAAGGGTTTGGAACAAGAGACAGTGGGATATTTGGCGATGGTTTCGAGTGGAAAGCCATTATCAGAGCGTCGCGACTTCAGCCGCGGAGAAATTGCCTGCCAATGGCTACCCGAACAGGTTATAGCTAGTAGGCGAAGAGGACCATTAGATTCATTTACTCCGTTCACTCAAATGACCATGAAGGGACACCGAGGATCTGGCGCACACTGATAACTAATCGCAGTGATTAGCCCTAATGACCCTAAGGAATAACCACGCTGGCACCCTGGTAAGGGGTGTCTCTTCTGATGGGACCTGAACGTAAAGCACACCATGAAGGAAGAGCAAGAACTCAACGTGGCTATCTAAGACTGCAAGGGACTTGCTATAATCGAAAGTATATCAATTACCTCAATTTAAATTATATGAATCAAAACCGTATCAAGAGGATCAAT